>NW_003852409.1:29401624-29404637 GCF_000181295.1 Otolemur garnettii | reverse complement strand
TTTTTTTTTTTTTTTTAAGAGACAGGTCTCACTTTATCGCCTGTGGTAGAGTGCCTAGGCGTCACAGCTCACAGCAACCTCCAACTCCTGGACTTAGGCAATTCTTTTGCTTTAGTCTCCTGAGTAGCTGGGATTACAGGCACCTGCCACAACGCCTGGCTATTTTGTATTGCAGTTTGGCCGGGGCCAGGCTTGAACCCGCCACCCTCAGTACATGGGGCTGGCACCCTACTCACTGAGCCACAGGCGCTGCCCCTAAACTTCTACTATCTTGAGCGGGAGGGCAGACCCCAGCCAATTCCACCTTGCTGTGAAATCCTTGGAAAATTACCTTCCCTCTCTGAACTCAGTACTCTCACCGTGTATTTGCCAAGCACTTGGAGGTGGTCATGCATGAAGCTGACAGTGTTGATGATGATTCAGAGTTTCTTTCTGAGATGCACTACCCCAAAACCAGGATACCAAAGTGTGACTCCATTCAGCTGCTCACCAGCTATGTCACCTGGGGCAAGGCCTCCAGGTTCTCTGTGCTCTGGTTTCTACATCTGTAAAACGGGGCAAGAGTGGGATGATGCCACAGCTATATGGGACATGACTGGTCACAGATACACCTCTCTCCCACCGCCTAAATATGCCCTGGCTACTGCCAGGACATCGTTCAAGACAAGCCAGACCCATTGAGGAAGGCTGGGCCAGGTGGTCCCCCAACCCTGGGTTCCCAGAGGCTGTCAGACGGGCAGATCATGGCACCTGAAGATGCTGGCTCCATGCTGTACAGCCCCCCATTCCCTAACTATGTGACTCTAAGTGTATGGCTTCACTCCTCTGAGCTCCACTTCTGTCACCTGGAAACCTGGGTAAACAATAGTGCTTTCAGGAATTCTCACCAAGATCTAGGATGCCAAGGGCTTGGCCCTCTGCCTAGATGTAACATGTGCCCAGTAGATGGTGGTGCTTACCACTGCCATCTGAAGTGTGACCTTGGGGAAATCACTGCACCTCTCAGGCCAAGTTTCAATGTTGGCAAAATGAAAAATAATGTTGATAAAACCTGCTCCCAGAGCAAGAAGATTCGGTGAAAAAATCTCCATCAAAGCCTTACTGTAGGCAGCATGCACTGAACACTGTACATTCATTGTGGACCATTCACTCAACAGACAACACTGAACTACAGTGTCATGCCACCAGTGGGGCACCAAACCCAGCCAGAATCTGCCCTCCCAAAGGATCACTGAAAGTTTTCTCATGATACAATGCCTAGACTCCAATTCTAGTTCCACTTACTAGCTGTGTGACCTCTGGGAAGTTTCTCAGCCTCTCTGTGCCTCAGTTGTCTTCTCTGAAAATGAAAATAATAATAGTGCCTCGGTGAAATGAAAGAATGTAAAAGGCTTAGAGCTGAGCTTGATGGACCCCAAGTGCTAAGCAAGTGTCAGCCGTGATTATTATTGCTACTGCCAGACATGTGCTCTTCCAGGGCCTGTCCTGTCTGTCAGAAAGCCCCATGCAGCTGGCCTTCCTTCTGAGGCTCCCAAACTTGGACAGTGTTAGCTCCTGAGAGGTGCCCCAAGTACCCTGCAGAACAGAGGCTTCTGTGGGCTTCCTCTCTGCTCTGTTTCCCTAGCAGCTGGAGAGCTTAGAAAAAAGCACCAGCCTGCTGGGCTTGTCAAAGCAGGGCTGGCTTTACTAGAACCAGGTTTGGATGGTAATTTTGTGGTCATGACAACTATTTTCTTTACATACTGCTCTAGAAAGGGGAACCCCCCCTGCCTTTTTTTAACCTAATTGAAGACACTATCAAGCGTAAATATGCTGGAGTTTTTAATAAAAACACGATGGAGGGAAATATTCAAAGCTCAATAATCAGAAGCAATTTGCGTTGTGAGCAGAGATGTGTCATTCCTCTACCCCTGTGGCTATGCTCTGTACAGGACTGGCTCTGGGGCTGGCAACTTTAGACCTATGGCAAAAATAATGAACAGCAGCGAGGCTTAGAGATAGCCTGAAAAATATCCTGGAAAAGAAAAACATATGCCAAAGAGTGTGGTGTAAAAGTCATATTTCATGCCTGACTTTAGAGAATGTTAATAAGGATTAGAACCATACTCCGACAGAACAACTATCAGTCAAGGCGGGGTAATTAATTTAGCTTCAGATCTCTGCTTGGGAAAATGAAAGCAGTAAGTGTCATTTCACAGCACAGAGATTCCACCGCACTAGAATGACCCAAAGAACTCCCAAAGCCAGGTACTGAGTCCAGCTGAAACCTGGCTGTTGCTCGTGGCCCCTCCTGATATGTTGCCTTGTAGATTTGGGGATCTTTTCCGAATCATAACCATATCAGATTCTTTTTTTTTTTTCAGGATTGGCTAATAAATATGATTAAGATAACACGACCCAAACCACATGTCTTCTGCTCAGCCTCCAACATGTGGAGGACAGATGTGTCTTTCGTGCAGATGACCCAGCCGCCGCTGCTCCCTTGAGGCAGGGACCCTGGGAGACAGAGCCTCAAGAGATCCCAGCAGCCCCCTGGCCCTGTGTGGCTCTGGCCTCCCCATGACCCACTGTAGAGAGGAAAGGCCATGCCCAGAGTGTCTGGAAGTCAGAGACTAGAAGGATGGAGGGACAGTGGGATGTGTCACTGTGCTCCCTTGCACCTCAATGTCCCAATTTAGAAGATAAAATTCCCAAGCTATGTGTATCCATGCTATCCACAAAACTCTCAAAATCATTTTCCTCGTTGAGGCCCACCTGTCACCTCCTCCCAGAGACATCAGTCCAGGAGAGGACACAATAGGCCAGTGTTTAAGCCAGAATCTGGAAGAGGGTTCTAGAAAGAACTGTGGAGTTGCCACATAGACCCCTAGCTTGGCAGCCTCCAAACAGGGGTTCATCCTCTCCTAGGCTACAACAGGTCATGTGCTGGCTATACCTGGGCCTTGGTTTTCCCATTTTCATAAAGATCTTGATGAGTCCTTCAGCTGGGACATTCCAAAGTAGCCCAAGGTGA
>NW_003852409.1:29387978-29401317 GCF_000181295.1 Otolemur garnettii | reverse complement strand
TGGCCGGTGCCTTAACCACTGTGCCACAGATGCCAAGCCAGGCCCTGGATTTTCACAGTAGGGAGACATGGGTCTGCTGAAGTTGACAGTCTAGCTCCAGTTCCAGCTCTAGGGACAGAAGGGCAACAGGCTCAGAGGCCACGGCTGGTGGGGGAAACGGGCTCCTCCCACCTTGACCAAGCAGGGACCCAGTCCTAAAGCAAGGCTCTGGGCCAACATATGAATGAGCCTCCTCCTCAGCTTTCTCTTAGGTCTAGGAAAAAGAAAATAGAAGAGTCCCTCAAAGTTGGCCCAGGCCAAGCAGAAAAGGGCTGCAGGGGGCAGGACAGGGTGGGGCATTCTACCAGGGTGAAGAATGAATGAATGAATGCCAGAGGGACATGTGGGTTTCCCAAATCCATGATGGCAGGCAGGCTCAGGGGAGGACAGGACAGGGCTGCTTCCTGAGTAAAAAGGCCAAAAAGGGCCCTGGAAAGAAGGCACTATGACCTAGATGAGCACCAGCTGCTCGCAGGGCGGGGGTGAGCTAACTGGCCAGTAGGAAGAGGCTGGAGGGTCTCTCTTCCCAACTGCTCTGGCTCAGAGGCCACTCAGGGCAGACAAGGAGCGTTAGGCTCCTCTTGGACTGGATGGGGTCAAGACCATCCGGTAAAGGAACCTCCTGTCACCAGCCTCCTGGCTTCCTTTCAGCTGGGGCCGGCTGGGCATTGACTGCTGCGTTCTGGCTCAGACTGTGCCCCCACCCCCCAAGACCCGCGGCTTCTTCCCCGCAGAGGAGCCTGGGCCGAACGGCGGACGCTGCGAGCCTAGGGCGCGGGCCCGGCCGGGCTGATAGGAACCATCTGCGTTGTCTTAGGCCGCCCCTCTGCCCACTGTCCCTCTGAACTCGGCCGGTTCCCGCGGGCCGTTTGATGCTCGCAGGGTCACAGACCCCCGCACACAAATCACCGCCGCGGGGCTGGGGGTGGGGCGGGGGCGCTGAAACCTAATCCGCAAAGTTTGCTCTGCCGCCTGCTTGCTCCTTCCCTCGCTCGCTCGACGTCCCCCCCCCACCCCTTTCCAAACAAGGCTTATTTTTCTTGCCAAAAAAACAAAGTTGGTATCAAGTGTTTCGAGGGAGAAAGTCTCTCCCCCGCCCAGGCCTGGGAGGAAGGGCCAGGGTTGTTGGCTGAGCCGAGGATTGCAGAAGGGACTCCAGGACAGGACTGGCGGGAGGAGAGCTCCCGGCTCCCGCCTGCCCAGTCCCAAACTTAATGGCAGCGGATCCGATTGTCTGCCCTGCGCTATAGCCCTAGTCGTCCCGCCCGAAAAGGTTCCCTCGGTCTCCGCGCGGCCAGAGATGGAAGCACCACTTCCTGCCCTTTCTCCCTCTCCATAAAACAGTCCTTGCCTGTCGCTTTTATGAGGTGACACTCTGCTCTTAGCCCGATCCTCCCCGCTCCCGGAACCTGGGCTCGGCGCGGGAGGAGACTGCGGGCATTCAGGCGTCCCCGCAGCGCTGCCAGGCCGTACCCAGGACCCTGAAGAAGCACAACCTAAGAGGAGAGGCCAAGGAGCGGGTGCATTAGAGACAAATCCTTCAGGCTAAAACCCTGGGAGCCGGCCAGGACTACCAGCCCGGTGTCCCCGAGGGGCGCAAACCATAGCCCTGGGGGCGCGCGTGGGATTCACAGCTAGGTGTTGTTTTTGCTTTTGTTTTTTTCAGCCGGTGCAGCGAACCGGAACTGCGTGGCCGTTTCTCCGATGCCAGCAGCTCCCCACTGTGCCCAGAGGCGAACGCCCGCTGCTCAGGCTGGAGTGCTAGCAGTCAGAGCAGGCAGCCGGGACTCCGGCGAGGCAGCTACGTCGAAGGGCAGGTCGGCAGGCCGGGTTGGGTGTCTCCCACCAGGGAGCTGCAGGAAAACTCTGCAAACGGTGGGACGAGGGTGATGGCGGCAGCAGTCACAAGAATAAAGGCGCCACTGCTCGGCGGCGGCGACCAAGTGGGTTTCCGCGGGGGTCGAACAAAGGAATTTGCCCTCGGAAGAAATAGGCCGAGCGGGCAACCCGGAATGGCCAATCCCGGAGACATGCAGGAGTGTGAGCGCCGAAACTTTAGTCCCAGGGATCCAACGAAATCTGGCCCGTGGAGAGCCCCAGCTTGGCATCTCCATTCGACCTCTCTTCTCTTCAGTCCCGCTTTGAAGGGGGTGGTGGGTGTGCACCCCAGCGCCACCTTTCCTGGAAAGAGGGGACAGAGCAGGGTCCGCGCTCTGTCAGTGGAGGCAAAAAAAATCCCTCTTCCCAAGTTATCCTCCGGTCTGTCCCCATTTTCCAGACGCGATAATTGAGGCACCCACAAAGCATCCCCTTCCCCTCCCCCTGCAGCAACGTTTGGTGGGCTGGAGAGGCCCAAGAGCGGTTGGAAATGAAAGGCGGGGGGGGGGGCTACAGGGCCGGAGCCCCCCTCCTCCCGCTGCCCTCGGAAGGGGTGGAGGGGACACGGTTGTAAGGTGCTTGGCGTCTTTTCTCTGCTTGACATGAATAAGGGGATTAGGACGGCAAGTTTCCGTCGTTCACTCCGTGGGACAAAGGGCCCCGCGGGTTGAGCGGCGCAGCCTCTGATTAAACGACAGAGCCCTGTCACTCAGCACCATCCTAGGTACTTGTGTTCGTGACATAATCTTATTAGAAGATAAAACCGGCGAAATCCTTTTCATAATGAAAAGTTACATTTAATGGCCGGACTCGCCCCCCACTCCCTCCCCAGACCCTGCCCGCCTTCCCCCCGTTGCTGTTGGATATGGCTCGTCTGTAATTGGCATTTAAAGCACCAAGTCCGGGAGAAAAACGGGGTTTAGGGTTTTTGTAATCCCCCTAAACTGTCTTTGTTCTAAATCTCCACAGATACAAGTCTGTTAAGAGTAAATATTTGTGGGTTGATACAACCACATTTCCCCCCTGCAAACCAAATCTGAAAATACCCGCTGCCCGCGCCCTCCAGCCAGGGCGCAGGAGGGAGGGGCCTGGGGTCCGTCCGAAGGGTCTGCGCCGGGAACTCGGCTTTCAGGCTGCCTGGCCACCGCCAGGAGCTGAGGGACTTTGCACATTTTTTCAGGCGGGAAAAAAGGTCTTAGATTCTCTCACCCTCAACGCACCAATTTTCTCTTCCCTCAATAAGCCTCCAGAACTTGCTGCTTTTGGGCCTGCCCGAGGGGGTCCGCGGGAGGGCTGAGTTGAGAGGGGCGGGGGCTTTGCTCAACGCGGAACGAAAGTCGAACTCTCCCCGCCAGCCCAGCTCCCTTCCAGCGAGAGCCCGCTGAGGCTCCGAGGGGAACTGCTCCTTCTGGGCCGCGGGAGGCCCCGCCTGGCAGGACGCCCTTAAGCCCAGCCCAGGAGAGCCTCCAAGCCGCCAAGGGTCCCCGAAACTCGAAGGAGCCCAAAAGCTGCTGCGGGGCCCTGGGCTCCCGGCTCCAGCACAGCCCTTCCCGGGATCGGATTCCTTCATAAATCAGCGGCTGGGTGAAAGGGCTGCGCTTTAGAAAGGGCAGAACCGTGTGCGCGTATTAGAGCGCGCGGTTCCCAAATCCGGGCTAAACCCCTGGTGACACCGAAATTCATCAACCGCTGCTGGCCTTCGCGGCTCGGCTGAGGAGTCTGGGAGCCCAGAAGCCTGTGTACGGTGCTGTCCTACTCCCAGAAAAGGAGAACATGAAGCACGAACCGCTGAGAGGTGGGCCTGGAGGAGCGCGCGGCTGGAGGCTACTGAAAGCCGCCCCGAGGCCCGTGTGTCCCGGCTGGGTTGCGAAGGAAGCTCTCCTGCCCCCGGGGAAAGTAGTTATTCTAACCTTGTTTCTCCCCAGGTCGGGGCTGGCCCTACAGGGGGCATTCTGCGGTTGGAGGGCAGTGACTCCCCCCCCTCCATCCCTAACCTGTTCTGGCTGAATGTTTTAGGGAGACACTCAACTGTTCAAAGCAGGCACCTGGGGCTTCTGGAAAATCAGGTCTTGAGGTAAGGGATCCTATCCAGCTTTGGGAGTTAGACCCCCCTGCGGGAAAATCTGCTACAGTGTAACTCTGGGCCTAGGAGACAAAGGCCCCCTAGGAAACTTCCCTAGCCTCAGTTTCCTTACCCATACAAAAAGCTAGAGTGGTAAAATCAGTGAACTTCACAGATGCTCAACAATCACCTTCTAGTTGCATTCAGAGCCTGCCCCTCTTTTTAGTAAGGCTTGGCTCTTACTAAAGAGGTTCACATCTAAGATGCCCATGCTTAAGAGTCAGTTGGAAAAAGTGGGACCCTGTGCTCAGTAGGAATGGGGACACATCCACAGGCTGCCCTTGCCTCCAAGGAGCAGTCTCTGGCAGCCAGACCTGCCCCATTCCCTTTTCAAGGGAAAAAAATAAAAACACAGGTCCCAGACCTTGGGTGAGGCACAGAAGGGTAGGCAAGGCCCCCTCCAGGAGGCCTGTTTAGGAGGCTTCGGCTTCTGGGCCTCCCACGCAAGACAGACAATGCATTCCTGCCAGACAGGGCTGCCCTCCAGCTCACTTCCTTCCCTGCAGGAAGGAAGAAAACACATTGACTGAATGCCCAACGTCTACTGGCTTCTCTGGCTTTGTTCCATTTTATTCTCAGAGCAATCCTGTGAGATTGGAATTTATTACTCCCATTTCACAGAAGAGGAAACTGAGGCTCAGGAAAAGCTATCTGTCCTTCCCTAAAGGCCCTTGGTTTGTGTCACTGGAAGATGGAGATGTTCTTGATCCCTCCCAGTCTGTAACTGCCAACAGTACTGCTCTTCCTTTGTAGAAAATGTGTCCCACCTAGGGCGCCTCCATTTGGGTGAGGTCATCTCTGAGCACCTTGGTCCTCTTGACCTCTGCTGGCTTCAGCAACTCAGTCCAGCGTGAGTATCCAAATCCCTACAAACCAGTAACTATAGCAATCCAAGAGTCACATGATAAGAGTCACTGAGTCCCTTGGAAAAGCAAGAGGCGGGAGAAGGGGGAATGGCAGTCACACCCAACTTGTCCCAACCCAGCACTGCTCCTCCCCTCCCGTCATCACTGTGGAAGCTCACGGGAGGCATCTGGGGGAGGGACTGGGCCCCTGCATCTCAGCATACTCAGCTCATCTTTCTTCAGCTACCCAGCAGCTTGGTGGTGGCCTTCTTACTCCTGCTAGACCTGGTGGGCACCTCTGTTGCTCTGGGCAGCCCTCAGAACCTGCCCCGGCTGGCAACCTCCCCACAGTTCCTGGGTAAGCCTCTCACAGCACAGGCTGGCCAGGAAGCAAACATCTTTGTTTCTTCTGGAACCAGCTTCAGCAATGGGGTTTTTCCTTCATCAACACTTCCTTGCAGTTCACCAAGCACCAGGCCAGCCAGGTGCTCTGCCATCAGGCAGTACACTCGTCTAGGGCCTGTCCAAGCTTAGATTCCCAGTTGAGACAAAGCCCCCCACAAATGTATCCACACACCCCCAGATCCCCAGCCCCCTGCTTTGGGTCCACGGGGTCAGCAGGGCAGGTCCAAGCGGCTGAACAGAAATGGATACAATATTGTCCAGGGAATAACAAAGGAAGCGCCCACGCAGAAATTTATTTGTACTGATCAGCCGGAGTAAAGGTAAAGGGCAGGGAGGAAGTGCTGTTAGCCAGGCCTGAAACCCAAGAAAGTTGCCATTGGAGCACAGTGGCCCCTTATGCCCCACCACTCCACGCTGCTGCAGTAGTTAAAGCAAACACAGGCCCTTCACTGCCCCGTCAGTGACACCTTCCCCCCAAAATTACACAAACTTTGAAACATTTTTCTGAGAGAAGATGGATGCTTCAGGAGACTTGAGGTCAAGGCTAGGCTGTTTAAAGTATATTATTAACAAATAAACATTTACTGCAAAAAAAGGGGGGGGGAAGAGAGAGAAAAACCCTATAGGCCACCAGGGAACCAAATCATGTTGCTTTTGGCATCAAATGACAGGAGACATTTATGACATGAATGGAGAACACCAGCCGGTCGATGAAATGGCAAACGTCTGCCACTTTGCTTCCTCTGCCTTCGTGAATCAACTTTTTCAAATAAGGTTTTCAGCCTTAAACCCCCCTCCCCACTATCGCCACCTCTCCACTTCTGAATGTGGTGGCAAAAATATATATATATAATTTTGGTTTTGCTCTTTGCTGCCATCAGCACAGAATCTGGGGCTAGGGAGGGCCAGAGGAACTTCCAGCTGGGTCAGCCAGAGAACCAAGGGCCTTGGGTCCTTGGGCTCCCCCTACCAACTGACAGCTCACACGTGGCTCCTTGGATGGGTGGACTATCGCCCCTCCCAGGCTTGATTGTGGTGTCCAACAAATTGGAAGTTATAACTCATGTCATTGAGAGTATCTTCTATCCTTCAGCCTAAGTAATGCCAAAGGAGAACTGGGGTTTTTTTTTCTCCCTTTTTCTCCTTTTTAGAAGTTCCACAGCTATAGGGCAGAAGAGGCTTCTGGGGAAACACTGCCAACAGCTCTGGGTGGAAACCTCAATGATGGAGGGTTCTTCTGATCTCCCACAATGGTGTTTCTCCACCTTTCAAACTTTATCTTCCTTCTAAGAAACATACAAATCTCTGGCTTTCCTCTCCCCCTTTTCTAAATCTTACCCCAGCTTTGGAGATGTTGGCTGTGCTTCATTCTCTGTCGTTTCAATCACGAAAACAATAAGAACAAACAGTTCTTAAAATCTGAAATTATATTATTGAGTAAGCTTTTCCAAACTACATGCAGACCCTGGAGATGCCAACTGCTCTCGGTGGAAATATTGTTGTGCTGGACCAACATCCGCTGCCCTCAAGGAGAAACTGACCAGCACACCAGGCCCACCCTGCTGCCTGGCCCTTCCTGATAATGCACAATTGGCATTTATTTATACAAACGTACAACGGAAGGGTTTCCATTTCTCTTGAGATGCAGAAGAGGATAATGGGTCCCTTGGAAAATGGGGATAATTACTGAAGCTCCACCAGGTGCCACCTGTAATCCTTATGACCGCCCTGCAAAGTCATGTCATCACCCTTAGTTTGCTGATGAAAAACATCGGGCTCAGAGATGAACATTCACTTAGCTAAGGTCACACAGCTGCTGAGTCTTGGGGCTGGGAGGGAAATCCAAGACTGACTCAAAGTCTAATGCTTTTTTCATGGCTGAAAGAGGCCTAGACCCTCACAGTGTCCTACTCAGTTAAAGGTATGGTTTTCCCAGGGGTGCCTTTGCACCCTCCCCATATAGAGAGGTTCAAGGCAAACCCAGAATGCCAACTGCGCCTTGGGCATGGAACCTGCTGGTAGTTTGGTGTGTGTCCCTGAAGAGAAGGTTTTCCCTGCTATGCTGATGATGATAACAATAGCAACAATAATTTCCAAAGTATTAATAACATGCCAGGCAAGATGTCAAGTCCTTTGGGGCACATTATCTCAAGTCCTTATAAGAATACTTTTCCCTAGCTGGGTAGGTTCTCATTTTACAGAGGGGGATCATGCAGGTGCCAGGCTGTGTGTTCTCTAACCGTGGCTCCCATGGACAGGGCAGGGGAGCTGAGCGTCACCAGTCACATACCCCACAGGAGATCCTCACAGCCTCTCCCCCTACTTGAGAAAAATACAGCAAACAAATAAGGCCATACCAGCCCAGAGCCTGGGGAATACAGGGTGAGCCAGGAGTCACTGTGAATAATGCCTCCGTTCAGCAGCAGATGACTGCAGCGTCTGGAAGGCCTCCGCTTACCCTCTTGCCTGAAGCCAAGGTGCTGGGGGTTAAATGGAGAGGTGTCCTCAGAAGGGCCGGAGGGTTCCTAGACTTGGGCTGGCAAAGTGAGCCCTTCAGCCCTCTGTCCCCCCAGGGAGAGGACCACAGTGGCCTTTTTGTCAGGCAAAGTCCTGGCTCCTTCTCAGGCCAAGACGACCTGTTTCCAGGACAGGCCCTCTCTCTACCCCAGGCTGTGGACAGGGGTGTGTGTGGCTCTGACTTAGGGTGATTTGGGGCTGTGCTGACTCGGGTGGCCACTGGGAAAGGGGTGCCCTGCAGGAAAGTCTGTGGGAGGCCTTTCAGGCTGGGAGAAACTGCTGCCAGAAACAGCCCAAGCTTGACTTTGCTCTCTCCCAGCCACACCCGAACACCGATAGGGCTGGGGGTCGGGGGACAGAGGTGAGCTTCCCAGGAAGGCCTTTCCCGGTGTAAACACTTCCAAGGAAAGGAATGTGCTGGGAAGTGAGTGGCTGGGTCATGGAGAAGCCAGCTGGGAGAAATTAATAAAAAAAAAAATCACCCAGGACTCAGAGGGCTTTTTGTGAAACTCAATCAAAGCCTCCACGCTCCCCTTCTGCCAAGGTGGGAGCATCCCACCTGGGCAGGCGAGCCCAGAGGGCCCCGGCGGGCCGGCGGGCGCTGGAGCCTCGAGCGCGGCGCGGCGCGGCGGCTGGGCAGGCCCCGCAGGCGGAAGGGCCCGGAGCCCGGCCGCGAGGTGGGAGCTCGGCCCGGCAGGAGCTCGGCGCCGCACCGCGCACAAAGGCTCCCGCTCGCTCACCAACGAGTCTCGGGTCGCCAGACCTGGGAACTGTATTACAAGCGATTAGACTCCATTTTGTGACAGATTTTTGGACTCTCCCACTGACCCTCCCCCCTTCCGGAGCCTCCTCCAGGAATTCGCCACCTCCTCAGGATAAAAACCCTTTCCAGAGGAGCGACAGACGGCAAGAAGAGAGAGTTACATAATTCTATTTGGCCAAGCCACCAAGGGAAAAAAAAATCGGGGTGTGTGTGTGTGTGATGTCCCTATTTTTAAAAAATATGTTCTTTGCTAGAAGACTGGGAAAGGTGTGACTTTTGTGGAGGCCAAGTTTTCTCCCGGTTTCTGACAGGGTCTTCTGTCGGAAAAGGGATTGAAGCTGATTTTGTTTTTTTGAAAGATCCCCCCAAAACGTGTTTGGAGAAAAAGGAGACTTTTTGAGTTAAGAGTGAAAATGCCCAGAACCAAGGCCCATGTTCCGTTTTGCTCATCTGGACGTACAAGTGGATTTTTATCAAATGCTACTAACTGTGCCCGAACATCAATTAATCACCCCCATGCTGCGTAAAATAACGTTGCACTTCTGGGTGCCCAAGATCTCTGAGAACAAATTGAAAGGAGAAAGAGAGACTCTAAAAATGGCAACTTCTTTTTAAGGACGGAGCCCTGTAGCTCATAGACGGGTGAGGACACAATTTTCAGAAGTTGTGCATGTTTTTTGGGGGGTGTGTGTGTAAATTTCCCAATACCGCTGACACAGAGACTTGACAAAATCAGGAAGGCACGTTTCTGTGCCCACTTGCCTGGATTCTCGTCTGAAAAGCATTTACACACAGATGAAATAAATATGCATCTGTGATTCTCAAAGAGGAAAAGAACTCGTGAATAAAAAATATTTTTATTGTGTGCAAAGTACATTGCTTTCCAGTGAACTTCTGCCTGCTAGCCTCCCTCACTTCACACCAAATGCTACGGTGAGACTCACTAGGTATCTGTCCCCAGGATTGTCTGGGTAACAACCACCCCAACACCCTGCCCCCAGCACGCAGGGTAGGCCGGCTAGAGCAGATAACTAATTGGCATTATTGGAAGAAATAAAGGACAGGGAGAGGAGGAGGGGACTTTAAAGCTAGAGGATAACGTCCCCCCCCCCACCCAACACCAGGCCTTAGCACCAAAGGACCAGGACTCAGGACTCTGGATCTGAGATTCGCTCTGTACCAAAATTCATTCCCAACACACTGGACTGCACTAAAGCCACAGGCTCTTAGTCGACTTTTCTTTTCAAAACAAATATACTTTGGACAAAGCAATCACAAATGTTTAATTGGTGTGCAAAATGATGGGGTTTAGCCACTCTTCTTTAAGGCAATATCCAGCTCAAATTTTGTGACTTTATTCTTTTGTGCCTGAAGAACAACGGGGTATCCTTTTTCCCTTTTAAAGAGAAGCTCCATAAATGATTATAGCAAGGAAAATATGTGTGAGAGGTTGCAAAATCTGTCCAATATATTTTAAAATTTTTGCAAAACTCTACAAATGATCGAGGCCCATTTCTACTGTCCCAGGCTTCCTACCCCACGTGTTGAGTTGTTGAAACCAGTGGCTGAGCTGCGTGGTAAGTGGCACTGCCAGAGCCAGCTGAGCTTGAGCTTGGGGTCAGTCAAGCAGAGCAAGGTCAGAGGTGCAGGATGGAGGGGGCTGGAGATTGGTACACTCTGCAGAGGTGCTCCCCTGGTCAACCCAAAGCCCTCAGCCAAGGCTACCCCAAAGTAGACTATTCTATTTGTGCTGCTCTAAATTACACTGTTGCTGAACTGACTGTTGGCCGCTTCCTGTCCTGGAACTGGAGTCATATCAGTCCAGGGTGCATAGCAAAGCCAACCAACAGTAGGGTGCCTAAAGATGGGGTGCTTCCCACAGAGGGGGAGGCCTCAGCTGTACCCTGGATCCAGCCAAAAAGCTAATCCCCTAAACCAACCCAAATTCCTCCTTAAGAGCTCTCAGCCGAAAGGAGAACAAGGCACGAAAAGTAGTTCCTGCTCAGCTCCCAAACTAGGGGGCACAGCCAGAGTCCTTTATGGTAGAACCCCATGCTCTCTCTAGGGACCTGGCCATCAGTCCCACTATTTTCAGGCCTCAGCCAAAGAGTTGGGCTACTCTACTTCCCACCAGGCCCTGGATTTGGGCACAATTCCTGAGCAGAGCAGGGAGGCTGCACACACCACTAAACACCAGCAGCCCAGACTTTCTCCAGAGGCATGGGCACACAAAGCCCCCACCTAGCCCTAAACCACAGGAGATGCCTATGCTCTCTGCAGCCCCAAAGAAGGGTTTCTGGGTATCACTAAAAAGTTTTCACAGCCACCCACTTGTCTTTGCATGCCCAAAGGGATCCCCACACTCCTCTTTGGGTGGGTGTTGCTCCTCATTGCTTGGTACAATTGCATTGCTAGGCACAAAACCCAGCAGGTCAAAGGAAAAAGCCTGCATCTACTCTTATCTGTCCCCAGGCCCTACCACACAAACCCACAGTTAAAAACAAAAGTCAGCAGGTAGGGCTCAGCCTACATCTCTGGCTCTGAGGTTCGGATTGCCCCAGCACAGAACAGGCCATCCTCCTTCCCAATACACAGTGCAAGGAAGAAGGCCTTCTGGGGAGGGCTGACTGGGTCAGCTGTCCACTCTCACTGCGAGCCCCACATTATAGCTTGCCACTTTTTCAGGTCCTCTTCCTAGACAACTTCTCTGACCAATGAAAGTTTTAAATGCAAAACTCCCGCTTAGAACGGTTTGGGGAAGATGGACACCCTTTTCTTTCCATCAGGGACGAAAAGTGCAGCAAGAGCCTTGATGGAAGAGCCGCCCCTCCCCTCCAGTGCTCAGGATGTTCAGGGCTCAAAACTGCACCTCCCTGCTTCAGGAACCCCAAACCCTCACACACTGGCCCTTGGGGAAACACACCACCAGACCTGGCTCTCTTAAACATTGCTTCCCTTTGGAAATCAATCTTTGATTCCCAACTGAAGCTCTAGTGGGTCCAGGCCTTGTCCCAGGACCCAGACATCAAATCCCCCAGTTCGGGCAGGGCCTTGTCCTGCACCCCAACTCAGCGGCCCAGCGCAGGTTACTGGGACAAGGGATGGCAACCGGGGGCCATCCGGAGGCTCCCAGGACACCATCAATGCCGGCCGGACTGGGCAAGGCCGCCCCAACCCCTAGACGCAAAGCCAGTAGAGCCCTCGGAGCTGCCTGGCCCAACGGCGCGCAGAGCCCGAGGTAAGGCGGGCGCGGGCCCGGCCGGCCGGGCTCGAGTGCCGGGCGGTGGCGGGGAAGGAGGAGGACGAGAGGCGCTTACTGTTGGTAGTCTTGTTTGCAGTACAGTTTCCGATCCCGGAAGTAGCAGCTGGTGGTGAGGGCTTGCTGACACGCCGCGCACTGCAAACACTCCTCGTGCCAGGACGACTCGTTGACTCGCATCAGGAAGCGGTCGGAGATGGGCCGCTGGCAGCCCTCGCAGACGGCAGGATGCGGGCAGTCGGAGCCTGCAGCGCACAGGGCGAGAGCCCGGCCGTCAGCGCCGCCTGGGCCAGCTCCGGCGTCCCAGTCGCTCGGTGCCCGCAGCCCCGGCCCCGAGGGCGGCCCGGGATCGCCGCTCGCTGTCTGCGCTCCTCTGGCCGCCCTGCCAAGGGCCGGGTAGCCCCAACTAGTTCGTCCCAGTGTGAGGGCTCTGGCGCAGAGGCCGCGGGCTCCGAGCCTCGGCTGGACGCTGGGCTCTCCCCTCCTCTGGAGATTCAGCACTCGGTGTTAAGACAAATGAGCGAGCACAGCGCAGGGTGGCCGGCTAGGACCAAGATAGGCGAGGTGAGGCTGGGGCGCTCGCTGGCTGACACGCCCCACGGTGGCATTCGTGGTCTTCTGTCCCCAATCTCCCCAAAACCTGTGGTTTGGGTGGCCCAAGGGGATATATTTCTCTTAGAAGCTCCCTCTCCCCCAGGTGACCTGGCACCTCTCCCAAGCTAGGCAAGGTGACTACTTGAGTCCTCCATCACCCCTGCCGCCTGCCTCCTACACCCGCCCAGAGAGAGTGGCACCTCCCCAACCTAGGCCCAGAAAGAGGATAGTGGTGTTTGGAGCTATCCTGTCCTCTCTCCTCCTGGGTGATGTCCTCACACACCTCTGTCCCCTCAGGATGCCTACTTAGGCAAGCTTCTTGCCCCTCTGGAGATCACCGCAGGAGTCCTGACTCTCTGTCACCCCCCCATGTCCTGCAAACCCATTTTCTTTATCCGTTGGCCCGGACGCTCGTGTCCACCGCGGTACGATGCCCTGACCTTGCCCGTGACCACTTGGGTGCTCCGACCCGCACTCACCCAGCAGCACCCCCAGGGTTGCGGGCCCGGGGCGCAAGGCGTGCTCCTCCATCTTGATGCCGTCCAACATCTTGGCGCAGTCCGTCTGCCCGCGAGGGAAGCACCTCTCCAGCGACTCGGGACCTGTTGCTATATCCATGGGACGTGGGGTGTGCTGCGGTCACCGCCGGCCAGGCTGCTTGCCGGTCTTCCCGCTCGCCGCCGCCTCGGCCCGGGAGCCGGGGAGGCGCGGCCCTCGCGGGGCGGGGGCTGCTGCTGCCCCTGGCGAATGTGAAGCTCAGACGCGCTAGCCCCGGGCCCCGGCGTCGTGCGGGCGGGCCGGGGCAGCTGCAGCCCGCGCCGCGCTCTCCGGGACTCTCGAAGCCACGCGCGCTGCTTCCTCTGTCACCTGCTTGTCAGCCCCGGAGCCCGGCTGCTGCGGCGGCGGCAGACGGAGCC
>NW_003852409.1:29369926-29387730 GCF_000181295.1 Otolemur garnettii | reverse complement strand
GGGATACTGCGGCCCCGTAGCCGCCTCACCCCTCCTCAAACTTCCTGACATTTGAACTCATTGGTGCGCCTCGTATCCCTGCGCCGGGATGAGCCGGCGGCTCCACGTCAAATAGTGCCGCCGCCGCCCCCCCCTCCGCGGAAGGGCTCCCCGCGCCCCCAGCCAGCGCCCCCAGCCACGCCTGGCCCCGAGAGTGGACCCCAGTGCCCCAGCCGGGCCGACCGCCTTGCTGGCCCGTCGCAGAAGTTTAAGTCGCCTTCGACACAGATCCCTCTGCCCCACCCCCTTGAAAAATTGATTTGGGAGTTGGGGAATGAAGGCTTTCTCTTTTTTCTTTCTTCCCTTCTTTATTATTAATATTTTGTAAAGCTCCAGCGGTAAGAGGAGTGGCCCCGAGCGAGGCCAGACTGCGCGGACGGCGGGGAGCGCAGCGGCTCCACCAGGAGACGGCGCCGGCCAGGAGTAACGGCCTGGGGACCCCGACCGTCTGCCGAGGTAGGTTGCTGGTGCTGAGTTAGTGTCCCCCGGGCGGCGGCGCCTGCCTAGGGCGACTTGGTCCTCGGAGAGGGCTGGCTCCCGGGGTTGAGGGCCAGGAACGGGCAAAAGGTGAAGACAGCTGGCTTACCAAAGGGGGCCCTGGCCCAGGAAAGAGAACGAGCCTGGGGCTTGGTGAGAGATCCTGGAAAGCTGAGAGCCTGGCAGAGATTGGGCAGAAGAGTGAGCTGAAGGAGGCTGGGGCCTTGAGATCGAGAATGGGGGACATTGGGCGGACGAGGAAGGTCAGGCCTAGGTCCAGGCGATGGAGAGTTTAGAGGATGAGTAGGGCTGGGAAGAGGGTCCCTGGGCAGGGACGGAGGTAATGGACAAGGGTTGGGCCTTACAGGGTTTGCAGAGAGGGGCGCTGGTAGGGGATGGTGGCCTCAGGGTCGGGGAGCTTAAGTCCCGGGTCGACGAGTGTCAGCCGCTCGAAAGACATCGGATTGGCCGCTGGGATAAGGCGCCCTTTGGCGGCCGAGGTACCCGGTCGGGAGTCGGTAGGCCGCGCCCCACAGTAACAGTGCCCTGGCTAAACTGGGCAAAGTGGGCCTCGGCACCCGGAGAGAAAAGTCGGCGAGGATGAGCTGCCGACGCTGGGCCTGGCACCAGTGCCCGATGTGAGAGGCCACTGCGTCGGGCTGTAGGGCACGAGCCCAGGCCGGCTGTGTCTGCAGCCCCTGGATCCCCACCGACTCGCGGCTAGCGGAGGAGCAGGGGGGCGGCGGCCCCGGGCCGGAGCGGGCTGACCCGGCGAGCCTCTGTGGGGCGGCCCCGACCCCTCCAGGAGCTGAGCAGCGGCGCGGAGCCGGGCGGGGGCGGAGGGCATGGGGGGCGGGTCCCCTGACCCCGCTGGAGGCGAGAGGGCGGATCGGATTTGGAACCTGCGGGAGGCTTGGTCAGAAGTGGCCCCCTGTGTCGCGGGGCCCCGCGGAGGGGCCCGGCTTTGTGGAGGATTAGAGGCTCCCGCCCCACCCCAGTACCTGCGAGTGTGTCGGTGGGTATCAGCGTGTGACTGTGACTGCTCTCCCGCCTCTGAGGCTCTTGTGAACGTGTTCGCCAGTGTCTCTGTGCACACACATTTTTGTGACCCTGCGACAGTCTGGGCTCCGAGTGTGTGAATCTACGCCTGGTTCCTCTGCATCCTAGTGCGGGTGTGTGAATCTGCGGATCCTTCCATGCTTCCGTATCTGGTGTTTTTGTCTGTTTCTCTGTGTGTCCTTGTGAGTCTGTGTGTCTTGTGTCACTCTGTGCGGGTGAATAGTCTTTATATGTCTCAGCTTTGTATGGTGTGTTGGGATCCTTTGATGAATATGTGTATCTTGTGTCACCTTCGTGTGTCTGTGCCTCGCTCCAAGTTTTGAATGATTCTGTGTGCTCGCTTGTCTCCCAGAGTTGTGTATGTCTTTGTGTCTCAGTGTATTTCCCAGCGCCTTCGTGTGTTTGGCTGCGGGGTGGGGAGATGAATAAATGTGCAATTTGCTCACACAACCTTGATCCCCCTTCTTTGCTCAGTCTGGAAACCCCAGGCTTTGACCCCTAAAGTTGGACAGGGGCGGCTTTCTCTGGGCATGTGGGGCGGGGCGCGGCTGCCGCCAGGAGAAGCGGGGCGAGCAAGGCTCCGGAGCGCAGAGCCGGAGGCGCTGAACCCGGCGCGGGGTCGGCGGGCGGACCGGGCGCATCCTGCCCTCTGCTGGCCGCGGTGTGTCCCTGCAACCGCTGTTGGGCGACTGCCTGTGGGCGAGAGTCCCGGTTCCAGGCCCAGACCTCGCTCTCCATCAGGGGGCTCACGGGATCCTCCTCCTTCACGGGCCCTGCAGACACATCCCAGACCCCCAAATCCAGCTGCAGCGCACCCCCATTTCCAGTTCCCCAACTTACCTGTGCCTGGTCTCTTCTACTCCATTGCACCTTCGGCTGAGTGGGGCCCCTACGGCCCAGCCTCTGAGGCTTCCCTGACCCTCCGGCTGGCTTCCAGGGCCAAGTCTTTGCTGGTTGTGCCCAAAGGCATGTTTCCTGGGGCTGCTGGAAGGCCAGATCTCAGCGCAGAAGGATGTGCAGCCTCCCCCCAGTGCCACCCTTGTGGGTGTAGCTGCTGGTCTGTCCTGGGACACGCAGATTCTTGGCACCTCTCCCTGTGTTTGTGCCAAAAGTGGGCATGGGGCAGTCCTCTGAGGTGCTGGCCCTGCAGTCTTCTCTGGTTTGAGGTGGGGCGGCTCAGTCCACACACTTTTGTCTTCCCTTCCTGTCTTCCCCACTCACTGCCCCTTCATCCCCTGCACACACATGCGGGCACGCTCGCACTCCCTAAGCCCTGTTTCTGGCCCTCTGTTCCCACTGCTCCAGCCTCCTTTCCCCGTTTGTGTTGGCCAGTCCCAGGTCCTTGCACACAGACCCGAGGCCATCGGGACTCCTGTCCCTCTGGAACACTTCCCTTGCTGAAGAAGTAGCCGAGTGATGGGCCTGGCCCAGCGCCTACTTCTGTCTGAGGGCAGTCAGGGGGACTTTGCTTCCCGGGACCAGCAGGGCGCCATGTGGTACTGGCAGAGTTCCTGGGTGTCTCAGGCCACTCCATGGCACACTGGCAGGTCCCAGATGGATGCTCTCTGGCTTGGATTTCAGTGGCAGAAACAGCTTTGGATTTTCTCTACCTGAGGAAGGACTGAGGTGTCGGCTTGGAATGGCTTGGAAGAAACAAGAATAGGAAGCTCCAGAGCAGGAGTCTCTGCTCCTCCCAATCCTGCTGAAGCCCCATCTCCAACTGAGCCCTGCCCCTTGCTCTCCTTAGGGCCTTGCACTCCCTCCCCTCCCCTGCCCCTGCCCCTGCCCCTGCCAGGAAGGGTAGCCCTGTGAGCTGCCCTCCCTGTTGCATGGAGCCCTGTCCATCTTCTGGGGTGGGGAATAGTGTTGGGGGTGTCCTGTTTTGGGTTTCTGACCAGAGCAGGAGCCTCAGGGGCTCCTTCCAGTTTATAGACCCAGCAGGAGGCAAGGACCAGGGCAGGGGATAGAGCACAGGGCACAGCTCCATCCGGTACAGGGGAAGCGGAAGGGCCTGCAAGGAGCTGCAGGATGCCCTGAGAGCCAGGGCTGCCAGTGTCCAGACCCATCCTGTGCTGCCCCAGCCAGCCTCAGATTCAAGGCTGCCAGACTGGGCCAGAGCCACCCCAAGCTGTGGGCCGGGTTGGGGGCTGCTATTCCTGGGAGGTGACCTGGGGTCAGGGGTCCTGGGAGAACCACACAGACTCCGGAAGTGGAGTGGGGACACCCAGAGATGGAGTGCTGGGAACTTTCCAGCCAGCAGTGACCATGCTCCCTCCCTTGGACCCCAGCCAAGCTTGACCACAGGGCACTTGGGCTCAAGGGTCAGACACTTTCTCAGCTAGCAGAGATGGATGCATGTGATAATCACAGAGTAACCCGGTCACCTTGTCGCAGCTGGGTGAAAGTGCCTGCAGTCCTCCTGTGCGGGTCAGAGGCCTCACCGCTGCCCTCAGCCCTAGTGAGGCCCACAGAGAGGAGTGACTAGGGCTTGAGCCTGGCTGAGATCCTTCTCATACAGGGCTAGGAGCTGGGGTTTTCTAGAATGATGGGAGAGGGGCAACAGGGAGACAGGATTTTAGGCGGCATTTGCTGGTGAGGCAGCCTATGGGCTCTAAGGCTGTTTACTGGTGTGCAATGTGGAAGACACCAAGGCCCAACAAAGTCCCTGCCTCCTCCCTGCAGCTGCCCCCCTCAGCTAGCGGGTGGGGTCTCTGGCCACAGACCCATGACTTTTCAGCGCAAGGTCTGGGTCATTAGTCATGGGATTCCTCCATAGTGGGTCAGGAGATTAGGCTTTCTCAGATCCTAAGACTGTTGTCTTAGGACTGGAGCTCAGAAGGGGACAGTGTCCCGGCCTGGTGGCCTAGTACTGGTTAGGAGTGGTTAAGAGCACACCTGGGGGGTCACTCAGAGCTCGTTTAGGATCTGGCTGGGACCTCAGTAAAGTCTGTACCTCAGACACTCTTCACCTCAGCTTCCCATCTGTAAATGGTCACAGTGGTGGCTTCTCTCCCACGGGGGGGGGGGGCTGTTAAGAATACAAAATGTATGCATCAAACACATTGCCCAGCACGTAGTAAGGTCTCTATAAATATTTAGTGACTAATTGGATGGAAGGGGGACCCTGGTACCAGGACTTGGTGACTCACAGCTCCTTCTTCCTCTTCTTCTGCCCAGGGCCTGAGGGAAAACAGCCTCATGTACCCTCCTTTGGGGCAGGTGTAGCTCAGATCCAGGCAGCTGTGGGCTGGGCACATCACACCCCTGGCCGTGCCCAGGCCCCCAGGACAGACAGCTCAGCCTTCTCCACTTACTCACCCTGCTCTGTATTCTGGAGCTAAAAGTAGCTGCTCAAAGTTGGATGCTTGAAAGGCAACAAAATTCAGGGCTTCAGACCATTGCATCAAAACTGACCATGTGTGGCCCTTAAGGTGTCACTGTATTTAGTTTGTAAAAGGTACTTTCCTCAAGAACCTTTGGATTTCTTGCCAAACAGATGGGCTGGGTTACTGCAGCAGCCAGCCCAGAACTGGGAGCTTCTAGGCTGAGAACCTGAGCCAGAACAAAGAGAAGGCCCAGGACCATATCTGCAACCATAAAAGCCCCAACAAGACATTAGGGACTCCCAGAAAGACATTTTATATGAATTGGACACAAAGTCACAAAAGCCAGAAAGCTCACTGGTCTCCACCTCAAGGGTCCATGGCTGTGGAAGGGGCTGGCTGCAAGGCGGGGGGCTACAACCCATCCTATTTGATCTTTATATTAAATCCACTTCAAAACGCCACGGCTGGGTGCAGTTGGAGGTTTGCCCCTTCCTGTAATTATTTGGTGTCTAGTAAAGTTTTTATGAGTGTCTGTGCAAATAAATGCATTGGATGTGCATTTTGGCTAGTGCCACTTCATGTGAGAGGAGCTTGCATCTTCTATTCGCCCTCAGAAAAGAATCACGGTGAAAACAAAATTAAAACCTCTGGAGTAGGCAGAGGAATGAAGCAGGGGCAATCCCACACTGCCCTGTATGACCCTTATGTCAGGGGCTCCTGGGTACCTGGGGTGCTGCCAATCTAGTTTGCAGTCTCTGGGTTTGCTGTGTGGGGTTATTAGGGCCAGCAGGTGGGCATGGCAAAATTCAGATTCTAGAAAGGCTTTTTTTGGAAAGAGAACCTGGCCTGCCTTTTCCTTACTGTCCTGAGTGTTCTTAGTGAAGTAAAATGAATACTACATAAGGGTGTGTGTGGGGATTGCTTTATCCCTTCAGTGGCAGCGATGTCTGTTTCTCTAGAACGTGAGCTCAGCAGCTCTGGCTGAGTGGCAGAGGTGAACAAAGACATGGCTGTCCAGCCCTCTCTAGTGGGGATACAGGGCAGGGCAGTTCAGAAAGTACCTGCTCCCTAAGGGTGAAGAGCCAGTCCAGGGCATCAGTGGCTGAGGGTACCCATGCCCCGGTCTCTCTCAGGTCTCCAGCTGGTGGCCTGGGGTCAGGCTCAGGTATGTTCTCTTTGGCCCGTGCTGTGTCTCTCTCCTCTCAGCACTACAGTCTTGAATTATTTGTTTTAAAATTATTCTAGCATTTAAAAAGTGAACAAAGCGTAAAATTGCGCAGGGGTTACACCCATGCCACCAGTACCAAATTTAGAGAAAGAATACTTCTGGGAAGGATTTCCCAGAATCCTTCCTCTTGCCCCCTCCCAGGCATTCCTCATCCCCTCTTCCAAGGAAACCACTATTTAATTTATTTTTTTTGAGACAGAGTCTCACTATGTCACCCTTGGTAGAGTGCTGTGGTGTCACACCTCACAGCAACCTCAAGCTCCTGGGCTTACGTGATTCTCTTTGCCTCCGCCTCCCAAGTAGCTGGGACTACAGGCGCCTGCCACAACACCCGCCCGGCTATTTTTTGTAGCAGTTGTCATTGTTGTTCAGCTGGCTTGGACTGGGTTCAAACCTGCCATGTTCGGTGCATGTGGCTATTGCCCTAACCACTGTGCTATGGGTGCTAAGCCAAAAACCACTATTTTAGTTTCTGTCACTATACATGAGTTTTACCTGGTTTTGAATTTTATATAAATGGAATCATATGTATTCCATATCATATTTTAAGTATGAGATTTTGTGTGAAAAACTGGATTTTTCTCCGTAGTAATCTGAGGTCTGACAATTCAGGACGCTCATTCCCACAGGGTGCTGACTATCTGGACATGAATTGCCTCCACACTTGCTCTTCCCACCTTCACCCCAGGCAGGATACCCATCTGCTTCAGCTCTCCAGGGCACACTTGTATTGGTAACCCCAGCTGTAAACCTGTGGCCTCTCTCATCTTCAATCTAAAGGAATCACCGTCTGCACCCTGGGGAAGCATGTCCAGAATCGTCTCTCATCCCAGTCCCTCCCTCTGCGTCCAGCACCCGCTCATGAGACTTTCTCACAGGTGAGGAGGTCAGCACCTCACAGAGGTAAAGTCGCTAGCCCCGAGTTACACAGTGTTTTAAGGATCAGACTCTGGATTCAAACCCAACTGGCCGGACTCCAAAGCCTGGGCTCTCATCATCTCCCCATGAGGCTCCCCTGGGCATCCAGGCCCAGGCGTGAACAATCCCCTCCTGCCTCCTTCCAGCAGGGAGGAAGCTGGACATTTTCCAAAGGAAACGCTGGGAAACGCAAAACCCCAAACAGAAAACAGGGCAGGGATGGTTCCCAGGCCCTGGCCGCCTAACCCTGGGTGATGAAAATCTAGGCTGGGCTAGGCTGGTCAGGACTGGAGCAGCGCCCCTAGATGCATCAAGGGGGGTGGCACCATGCTGTTCACTGAGTGGCCACCTCATGCCAGGTACTTCGTACATCATTACTGAATATTCAACAATATACCTGTGGGGTAGCTTTTATTATTTAGCTCCACTATACAGATGAGAAAACTGAGGTTTAGAGAGGTCAACAGTTCTGCCTTAGACCACAGTGTCTGAGTGGCTAAGCTAGGTTCTGGATGCATGAATGATGTCTTCAATGGCTTTGCTCTGTCTATGCTGGTTCTGTTCTCCATGGCTCAGCCTCTTTATGTGAGCCACCTCCACTCTCCTGTTGTTAAGGAGGTGTAGCCAGAGTCTTCCTCTTGGGTGCTCAGAAATTCTAGAGTTTGGCTGGCCTGGCTTGAGGCTTAGTTGTAGGAACCACTTTTTGGTTCTTTTTTTTTTTTTAAGAGACAGAGTCTCACTTTGTCGCCCTCAGTAGAGTGCTGTAGCATCACAGCTCACAGCAACCTCCAGCTCTTTGGCTTAGGCGATTTTCTTGCCTCAGCCTTCCGAGTAGCTGGGACTACCACGCCTGCCACAACACCTGGCTATTTTTTTTT
The DNA here is from genome assembly GCF_000181295.1 of Otolemur garnettii. Lineage (NCBI taxonomy): Eukaryota > Metazoa > Chordata > Mammalia > Primates > Galagidae > Otolemur > Otolemur garnettii. Next base: position 29,379,805 of record NW_003852409.1, on the reverse strand, counting down.
GTTGTTACAGTTTGGCGGGGGCCGGGTTCGAACCTGCCACCCTCAGTATATGGGGCTGGTGCCCTACTCACTGAGCCACAGGTGCTGCCCCACTTTTTGGTTCTTATGCCCTCAGTTTCCTCATCTGGAAAATGGGAATGATATCACTACTTTCCATTACTATTTAGAGGTTCAACAAAGTATATAGACTTTTTGTTTAGAAGAATTGGCTGTGGCTTATGAGGGGGAGGGGTTCACTGGGGATGGACAAAGGTCCTGGGGCAGCAATGACCTTGATCCATTGGAAGCCCACGTGGCTGGGTTGGAGTGAGACTCCCGTGTGGCTGCAGGTATGCACAGGAGCCTGACCCCAGGGCACGGTAGGTCATGATGAGGGGTGTGGACCTGAACCTGAGGAGGAACCTGGGTGGGGAGCCATGAGAGGGCTTAAACAGGGCAGTGTCATGGTCAGGTTTGTTTTTTAGGAAGATCTCTCTGGCTGCAAAGAGGGATGGGTTTCAATATCCCCTTTGTATGGAGTGAGGTTGGGCGGTCCACAGAGCAGACCTTCCTCTCCAGTTTCCCATAGAGGTTGTGTTTCCAGATTCAGGGTTTCATGTTACACAGAGTTATTCTTTCTGGAATGTGTCCCCCGAGCAACCCCGCTGGACCCTCCATGGAAGGAGGGGCTCTTCTGAACCCAAGATGCACATGTACGCAAAAAAGTAGAACGCTCAGCCCTGGGCATTCCTGAAACAGTCCAGCAGCCAGTGGGCAAAGCAGTGCCAGGAGTTGAGACAGGCTGCAAGCAATAACTTCAATAATAGTAATAATAATAATAACAACTAACAATTATTAATGAAGCTTCTGACATCTCATGGAATCCTAAATGAGTCTGTGAAGTAGCTGTCACTGACACACATTGAAGAAAGTGAAGCTGGAGGTGGAGGGAGTGCCTTGTCCAATGTCACTGAGTGGCAGGGCTAGGCAGTGCCCTTACTGTGCCACCTCAGGAGGGTGGCATGTGGGGCATGTTGTTGAGCTTGGCGGGATCCAGACAGCCCCACAACTGTTCCTGGGGTGTGTGCTCAGAAAAGCCAGAAGATTCCATCTTAGCATCTTGGCCTTCACTTCTGCTCCAGCCAGCACAATCTGTGCAGTAGAGTTATTCTCCCTGGAAGAGCTCAGTAATTCACACTTCCCCAAACCCAGGGAAAGCCTCCAAGTCTACAATCCTCCCAGGAGCCTCGTCTCTGCCCCCCTCCCCTAGGCTCTAAGTTATATGCCAAACACACTAGCCTCACTTCAACTTTTTGAGCTGCTCGGACTCTCCCCTCCCTCTGGTCTTTGAGTGGCTAATCCCTTTTGCCTGGAAGGCTCTGTTTCCCCTTCCTAGCTTACTCTTGTCTCAGTGTAAAAGTCACCTCCTCCTGGAAGCCTTCCTTTACTTCTCAGACTAGCTTAGGTTTACCTCTTATATATTTGTAGAAACTGTTTCTCCTTCATGGTGAGAGGAAGTTACATGTATCCACATGTCCGTCTGTTCCCTGCAGTCCCAGAACTATGAGAAAGCAGTGGGAAGCGATTTGTGAGATGGAGGGGACATGAACCTGACTGTATAATATGATTCACGTTGTGTTAACTTGGGGGTGGGGGATGCCTCTCCCGTGTAGACCAGCTGCAGACCCCAGGCAAAACAGAGCAGGCCAGCTTCCCACAGAGGGGGCTCACTGTGGGGACAATTATAAGGTGATAACCCTGAAGGGTACCCCGCAAAAGGAAAACTTCATTTTCAGCGTGTGGGGTACAGAAGCAATTTTAAAAATCTGTTTTCACATTGGGAGGTCAAGGCAGGAGGATTGCTTGAGGCCAGGAGTAGAAAACACAGTGATTTAAGAATTAGCCAAGCATGGTGGCACCTGCCTGTAGTCCCAGCTACTCAGGAGGCTGAGGCAGGAGGACTGCTTGAGCCCCAGAGTTTGAGGCTGCTGTGAGCTCTGATGAGGGAGGCCACTGCACTCTAGCCTGGGCAATAGAGTGAGACTCTGTCTCTAAAAAAGAAAATAAAAGTTTGTTTTTAATCATTTCTCTGAGCGCTCTTTCCTTTTAAGTAAAAGATTATTAAGAAGTGCACCAAAAACATGAGGTTTTCAGACACTAAATGCTCTCTGCATTTGGGAAGCACCCCATTGGAGAATAGGGCAGGCTTCGTGGGAGAGAGACTTGTGGCCCCGAGCTTTGGATTGAAGACTCTAAAACAGGACTTCCCAAGGGTGCTTTGGGTGTCCAGGGAGAGCTGGCGGAGAGGATGGTGGCGATCGGAGATGATTCCATCCATGCCCTGAGCATGCTAGAAGAGATAGGAAGCACCCTTGCATTTTCCTAATTAAAAGGTAACCCCCAAATGCTTTTTGGCCAGTGTACGTATCTAAACCTAAAACAGTGAAATTGTCAAATGCCAGCTGCCAACTTAAAATGTCAAATGTATAGAGTTGGGTATTATACCTGTAAAATCATCACAATTTTTGATTGTAATTTTGGATATTTATAGCAATAACCCAACAAATAGGTTAAAAGTGAGATAATAAATATAAATGTTGCTTTTCCTTACAGTTTCTGGAGGAAGTTATTTTCAAACCCTCACCTGCATATTTCCTGTTATTATTACTTACCATCTTGGCCATTTTTTATGTGCACATTTCAGTGACATTAAGTACATTCACATTATTATACAACCATCACCACTGTCCATCTCCAGAACGCTTTCCATCTTGCAAAACAAACTATACCCATTAAACAAACTGTTTCCACTGCTCCCCCCACACTCCTAGTCCCTGGCAACCATCATTCTATTTTCTTATGAATTTGGCTGCTCGTAGGTACCTCATGTAGGTGGAATCATACACATTTGCCCGTTTGTGACTGGCTTATTTTACTTCTTAACATGATGTCTTCAAGGTTTATCCATGTTGTAGCCTTTTTAAGGCTGAATGATATTGTCCTGGGTGTATATACCACACTCTGTTTATTTGTTCATCTGTTGGTGGGCATTTGAGCTGCTCCCATTGCTTGGCTATTGTGATCATGCTGCTGTGAATATAGGTGTGCAGATTTCTCTTTGAGTCCCTGCTTTCAATTCTTTTGAGTGTATACCTAGAACTGGATTGTTAGATTGTATAGTAATTCTATTTTTAACTTTTTTGAGGAACTGCCAGAGTGGTAACACCATTTTTTATTCTTTTTTTTTTTTTTTTTGAGACAGAGCCTCAAACTATCCCCCTGGCTAAAGTGCCATGGCATCACGCTCACAGCGACCTCCAACTCCTGGGCTCAAGCGAGTCTCCTGCCTGAGCCTCCCAAGTAGCTGGGACCACGGGCGCCCGCCTCAACGCCTGGCCATTTTTTGGTTGCAGCCATCATTGTTGTTTGGCGGGCCCGGGCTGGGGATTCGAACCTGCCACCTTAGGTGTATGTGGCTGGCACCTTAGCCGCTTGAGCCATAGGCGCCGAGCCACCATTTTTTATTCTCAAAAACAGTGTATAGGGTTTTAATTTTTCCACATCTTTTGTTTTTTTTTATTTTGTTCTGTTTTCTTTTGTTTGAGACAGAGTCTCACTCTGTTGGCCCAGGCTAGTGTTGCCATAGTGTCAGCCTAGCTGATAGCAACCTCAGACTCCTGAGTTCAAGTGATCCCCCTGGCTCTGGCTCCCAAGCAGGGACTACAGCAGCCTGCCACAATGCTTGGTTATTATTTTTTTTTTTCCTAATTTTAATAGAGACTGGGTCTTGCTCTTGCTCAAGCTGGTCTCAAACTCCTGAGTTCAAAGATCTTCCTGCCTTGGCCTCCCAGAGTCCTAGGATAATAGGCATGAGCCACTACGGGGCCTCTCTGTTTTTATTTATTTATTTATTTGTTTATTTTGACAAAAGCCATCTGAACGAGCATGAAGTGGTATGTCATTGTGGTTTTGATTTGCGTTTCCGTAATGATTAGTGAAGTTGAGCATCTTTCTATGTATTTATTGCCATTTGTACTTGTGTAGCTTCTGTGGAGAATTATCTATCCAACCAAGTTTGAATTGGGTTGTTTTCTGTTCTTGTTGTGTTGCAATTCTTTATATGTTCTGGATATTAACCCTTTATCAGATATATGGTTTGCAAATATTTTCTTCCATCCCATGGGTTGCCTTTTCACTCTGTTGATTATATCCTTTGATGCATATAGGTTTTAAATTTTAACAAAGCCCTAACAAAAGAGGTGAAGGACCTCTATAAAGAAAATTATGAAACCCAAAGAAAGGAAATAGCAGAGGACTTTAACAAATGGAAGAACATTCCATGCTCATGGCTGGGAAGAATCAACATTGTTAAAATGTCTATACTTCCCAGAGCAAGTCTATTGATTCAATTCTACTGATTCAACTCTACTGATTCAACGCCATCCCTATTAAAATACCAACATCCTATTTTCAAGACTTGGAAAAAATGATTCTGCATTTTGTATGGAACTGGAAAAAACCCTGTATAGCTAAGGCAGTTCTTAGTAATAAAAACAAAGCTGGGGGTATCACCATACCAGATTTTAGGCTGTAGTGCAAGGCCATACTGGTCATGACAGCGTGGTACTGGCCCCAAAATAAAGACATAGACATTTGGAATGGAATAGAAAACCAGGAAATGAAACCAACAACTTACAACCACCTAATCTTCAATAAACCAAATAAATTTTAACAAAGCCCAATTTATCTATTTTTTTCTTGTGTTGCCTGCACTTGACCTGTATTTTTGAATGTGTCCTTTGTTACTAGGCCACCTTTTGAATATAAGCATCATTTTCTAGAGCACCTGTCTCCACTTCAAAGTTGTTTGATTTATGGATTCTTGTACAGTGCTATAATTGTCCCAGATATCTATTTGTTGAATGTTAGGCCACTAGGTTACTTTTATTTTTCTTGCAGGTATAAATCCATGATCTGCACAGCTTTTATATTGTGTTACAAAGTAGGCTGTAAAAGGCTTGTTTGCAACAGTATCCAATCCCTGTGTGTGTAAGACCACACTCCCAGGAGACGTTCTAAAGTTACAACAAAATTACTTTATCTCCCTTTTAGCCCATTTGTCAGCTTTCTGCAATTACTATCCAAAATGAGCATCAGACCAGGACATTCCAGGCTAATGTATCTTTCCCAAACTTCATTCTGTTGGTCAAACGTTGAAATGAGAAAATGCCCCATAATACAATGCACTCTGCAAGCAGTCAAATATAAAGAATAATTCTGGGGGAAAGCTCTGTTTTATAGTCTGGCTATACAATAATAACAATAATAGTAACAGCCCCAGAAATAACCAGCATTTGTTGCTGGCTCTGAGCTCAGTGTGTCACATGTACTCTCACACTGAATTCACACAAGAGCTTTCTGAGGAGGGCACCCGTGTTGTCCCCAGTCTACAGATGGGGATATTGATGTGCAGGCAGGGAATGACACATGCTCATCACATAGGTTCTGATGGGCAGATCTGGGATTTGAACCCAGGTCCTCCATCACATCTACCTGACTCACTGGGCATGGCTCTAGCCCTGCACATGCCCAGAGAGAAGCCTGTCCAGGGAGTTGGGCTTTTGGTGGTCCCACCTTGTGCCTGCCAAGTTGATGGTAGGGCTGGGGCCCAAACCCAGCTTCATTCCCTCCACCCTGTGGTTGGTGGCCCTTCCCAGGATCCAACTGATACAGGGAGGGCATGTCACAGATGGCCCTTCCTTACTCCTGCTCAGGTGAGTCAGAGCCAAAATTCCAACAGGTACTTGGAAGGAAGAGGGAGTATTGGGAAGAAAGTTGCCATCGAAGCTACATTTTACACAGAGAGGTGACAACATAAAAACATCAGAGGCATAAGAGATCCCGGGTTACTTTGTTTTAGAAAAGGAAACATCTTTCTAAGAAGTTTATTTTATTTTATTTTATTCTTGCAGTTTTTGGCTGGGGCCGGGTTTGACCCCGCCACCTCTGGTATATGAGGCTGGCACCCTACTCCTTGAGCCACAGATGCCTCCCAAGATGTTTATTTTTGATGGATGTTTTTTATTATGGAAAATTTCAACCATATTTAACAGTGGAATAATGCACCATCACCCAGCTTCAGCAGATAACATGCTTGATCCTGTTTCATCACCTTCCACCCCATCCCGTATCCTAGACACTATGCTATTTCAACCCTATACATTTCTAAAAGTTAATAAAATCCTTTTTTCTTTTTAAGACAGAGACTCACTGTCACCTGGGCCAAAGTGCTGGCATCAGCCTACCTCATGACAACCTCAAACTCCTGGGCTGAAGCCGTCCTCCTGCCTCAGCCTCCTGAGTAGCTGGTACTATAACAGCTGCTGTAACACCTGGCTAATTTTTCTAATTTTAGTAGAAATGGGATCTCCCTCTTGCTCAGGCTGGGCTCCAACTCCTGAGCTCAAGCAATTCACCTGCCTCAGCCTCCCAGAGTGCTTGGATCATAGGCATGAGCCACTGTGCCTGGCCTAAGTTAAGAAAAGCTTTGTTAAAAATAGCCAAGATATGATTATTACTCCTGGAGAAATTGTCATCAAAGACATTTATTCAATGTTTACATTTCCCTGATTGCCTCATACATGTTTTTCACATTTTATTTAAAATGTCCATGTATGTTTCTTAAGCCTGTTTTAACCTACCGTTCTCCTCTCCCTGTCTCTCCCCGTCTCTCCCCCACCTCCCCAGCCTTCCCACCTGCTTGTTGCAGAAACCCAGTTGTCTGTCTGGCAGCAATGTCCCCAGTCTGGATTTTCCTGCTTGTATTCCTGGGGGTTCTTTAACATGCACTTCTGTCCTCAGCATTTCCTGTAATTAGATCTAGAGGCTTGATCAGATTCAGGTTCAATTTTTGGCAATGATACTTCACAGGAGGTGTTGTGTCCTTCCGTCAAGAGGCCCGTAATATCCTATGATCTCTTTTTTGGGTGCAGTTAGCAGTCGCTGATGTTCATTGCCTAGATTCATTATTTCATTAGGGACTGCAAAATGATGCTGTTCTAATTCTAGCTCCCTTCTTCATTTATTAGCTGGAATATGTGGAAAAGGGCAACTTTTTCTCATTAACTCTTTAGTTACCCTGAGGTACGGTATGGTCTTGATCGATATAGACGGTATGGACGATGTAAAGACTTAATTCTTCAACAGTTCTCAAATAATGAGTTGGTTTCCTAGCATCCCAGGAGTTGTTTTTAGTATCATTATGAATATAGAGACTTGATGCCCTTCGATATGTTTCAATCCCCAGCAATTCTTATTATTACTGATGCTCAGATGATCCCATTCCTCCCTAGAGAACCTCTTTGGGTTGGGTCCTGAGGTTTCTGACCGCACTGGACTCTGATGGCTTCCTTGCTTTCTGAAATAGCAAGGTGTTCTAGACATAACTGGCCCCCTACTTAGAATCAGTCATTTCTCTAAAGAGCCCTGGTTTCTTTGAGTGAGGAATGGTATTTAGAGACCACAAACTAGGTATAAGCAATGTTCATTACTATTATGTTGCTTATTGTTTCTGGGCATTGTTGGTGGAGAAAGCTAGGGAATACATTTATGAAAGGGTAGCGTACGTCATGAGTTATGACTGCCAAAACTTGGAACAGCCAAGATGCCCTTCAGTAGATAAATGGGCAAACCAACTGTGGGAATCCAGACAATGGAATATTATTCAGCGATAGAAAGAAAAGGCTACCAAGCTGTGAAAAGGCAGAGAGGAGCCTTAAGTGCATATTACCAGTTGAAAGAAGCCAGTCTGAAAAGGCTATACCTGGATGATTCCAACTATATGACATTCTAGAAAAAGGCAGCACCATGGAGACAGTCAAAGGACCAGGGGTTGTCAGGTGTTTGGGAGAGGGAGGCCTAAAAGAATGGAGCGCAGATTTTTTGAAGAGTGTTAAAACAATTCTGTATGATACTATAATAGTGAATATGTGTCATTTATTATACATTTGTCTAAACACATGGATGTACAGCATCAGGAGTGAACCGTAATGTAAACTGTGGACTTTAGTTAATTATAATGTATCAACATTGATTCCTCCATCGTAACAAATGTGCCCCATTAAGGAAACGTTAACAGTAGAGGAAACCAGAAGGGAGAGGGGAGGTGAAAGGGTGCATGGGATTCCTCTGGACTTTCTGCTCAGTTTGTATGCAGACCTAAAACCACTCCAAAAAATAAAGTCTGTTCATTTGTTGTTTAAAAATCATGAGTTGATATCGACGCTTCTAATTCAAGTTCAAGACTACAGTGTTTTTTCTTAGCCTTGTCTGTCTTACATCTGCACATCCTTTCTCCCCAGGGGAAATGTCCTTTCTTTTCAGTTCCCAGGAAAAGATACAGTCATTTGCTGAGTCCCACTCACTCGGCGCTCTTGGATCAGAATGCCTGTACCACCATGTCTTCGTCACTCGGGGCTGCTCTAACAAGATGCCTTCGAAGTATCATTTATAAACAATAGAAATGTATTGCTCACATTGCAGGAGGGTGAAGTCCAAGATCAAGATGCCAGCTGAGGTTCAGTGTCCATTGGGGGCTTGCACTACTTCACAGATGGCACCTTCTAGCTTGTTCTCACATGGTGGAAGGGCAAAGGGATGAAGTCACTAAAACACTGAACAGCTCCCGTGAGCCTTTTTCATAAGGGTACTAATCCCATTCACAAAGGGGGAGCCCTCATGACCTCATAACCCCCAAAGGCTCTACCTCTTAATGCCCCATTGGAAATTAGGTTTCAACATTCAACACAGAAATGGGGGGGGGTGATGTACACATTTAGACTGTAGCATAATGATAAGTTTTTCTTCTTTTGCAGTTTATGTATTTATTTTTGTTTTGCCTTTAAGGGAATATCTGTTGGTAAGAAACTGTCAAAATGACAGTGTTTTAGTGACTTGGAATAATTCTTTTCCATGTGGTAATGTTGCCAATTTGCCATAAGTTATGTTTTCTGTTATACTTTTGGTATTTGGAATTTTCTTTTACAAGCATTTAATATTATTGTAGGATCTGTTAAATATTTTCCTGGTTTTCAAGTCAGGTCTACAAAACAAAGAACAGTATGAATTGTCTCTTTGCCTTCCCATCCTGTTCGGCCTTCAGGGCACATCTGCTGCTTCAAGTGTCCGGTCCTTCCGTTTTAAAATTTAAAACTCCACTTTTCTTCACCTGTATACCCTTCTCCAAATTCTAAACCAAATTTCTTTCTAGTCAAGTGCCAGATGCTTGCAGAGGAAGACCTGACCTCAGACTTCGTACACTATTATCATCTACCCGATTTCTTTTTTTCTCTCTTTCTTTTTTCAAAGCAAGCATGACGCAGAGTTTATTGAGGAAGAGGAAGATAGGCTTACAGAGTAAGAAAGGTTACAAAGCAGGATACGTTCACCATAGACAGCAAACGGGCCTCCACTGCCTGGCAAGGACGCAAAGAGGCTCAGCTACCTGATTTCAAGTAAATTATTTCTACTCTTTGTCAAGGGTCGATTACTGGTACATATTGTCAAGAATTGATAATTGGGCTCTCAGACAACCACACTGGGTAGTATCATCCTTGTATTTTGCAGCAGTGAAAACTGTGACTCATTGAACTGGGATTTGAGCTAATGTCTCCTTGATTTCACATACTTGTTTATAAGTATTTCCACAGCACTTGACTATTTTGGGTACCATGCTAGGTACTAGGTACAGAAATGGCCCAGGGAAGGTCCTGTCCTCATGGAGTTCACATCTAGTGGGGTCATTCATGTCTGAGCAGATCATTGTGGTATAAGACTGTCCATCTACCTACTGTGTGGAGAGCAACTCAAGGGAATCCACACTGGATCCAGTCTGAATAAGAG
>NW_003852409.1:29367335-29369848 GCF_000181295.1 Otolemur garnettii | reverse complement strand
GAAGTTTCATACCTCTTAGACTAGGAAATCCTTGTAAAACATTTAATAAACTTTATATTATGAATATAATACACTTCATGTACAAAAATTAGAAAATATAAAAGCACAAATGAGAAAATAAAAATAATTTTAATAACCTCAGAATTAGCCTTTTTGTTTCTTCCTTTGGGTTTTTGTTTGTTGATTTGTTTTTTGTTGTTTTGAGGCAGTCTTGCTCTGTCACCCTGGGTAGAGTGAGTGATATGGTCTTTGCTCACCATAACCTCAAACTCCTGGGCTCAAGTGATCCTCCTGCCTCGGCCTCCCGAGTAGCTGGGACTACCGATGTACCCACTACATTTGGCTATTTTTTTCTATTTTTGGTAGAGACAGGGTCTCAGTCTTGCTCAGGCAGTCTTATACTCTTGACCTCAAGCAATCCTCCCACCTCAGCCTCCCAGAGTGCTAGGATTACAGGCATGAACCACCATGTCCAGCTGGTATGCAGCCTTTTGTCAGAACTGGTCTTTTCTTACATATGAATATCCTTTAAAAAAAATTTGGATCATACTATATATAAAGCTTTATGGTCTGCACTTTAAAAAAGATTCCTAACAATGTTTCATGAGCATTTTCCCAACTGAACATCCCTTTAAAGCTAAGTGTCCAATTAGAGGTAGGATTTATTTTTTGGCAGTGATGATATCCTTCAGCATATTAAATAACTATAAACCCAAGAGTAAAGCTAAAATAAAAATAGGAATAATATTTAACAGGCTTTGAAGTTGCACACTGTACCTCAGTCTGGACTGCAAGGTCCTTTCCTGGCAAATGCCCAGGGAAATGCAAGGAGGAACTCAGCCAGAAGGATCAGTCTTCCTGGGCCCCCTCAACACTCAGAGTTAGAGTATCCACACATTTGCTTTCTACAGTTCTGATCCTTTCGGGTACCTCTAAAATTTCCTCTAGGCTGCAGAGAGGAACTATTGGTACATGTATCACTATATAAGTACTCATGGGAGGCAATATCAAGTTTAAATAAGTTCATGGTCTTTTGTGGGTTTAATTCCCTGTCCCTGACTTACTATCTATTTGACTTTGGACAAACTACTTCCCTTCTCTGAGCTTTCCTCATTGGTTTCGCATCACTAGGTTGGAGATAGTGATTGTGGTGAATGGTGTCTTTTTTCTCATTTAATATCCATTACAATGATTTTGCTTTTGTTTTGGGAGAACCAATTCTCTCCCATGATTTCATTTCTCAACTCCATGAGCAGTTCATGGGACCCAGGCATAGGCCAATCAGGGCATTCCATCACCTGACCACAGAGTTTGGTCTGTGGGTGGTCATGTGGCTCAGCAGCTCCAATAGAGTGAACCTCCAGGCTTTTTGCTTGAAACACTTCTTTTCTGTGGTCGTATAATTCTGAGGATGTGAGGGCAGGTCCTATAAAGCCATCTTGCTCCCAAATGGGATTGATTGGCTGAGAATGGAGTTGCCCTAGAGCAGGTAGAATCAAGAGAAACCACAGTATGTGAACAAATTTTGAGCTCCTGCTTGAAGCCGATCAGGGTTTTCTATTGATACATGCTAATTATTCTCATTTCTTTGCTTAAGTCATTTTCTTTTCTTTTCTTTTTTTTTTTTTTTGTAGAGATAGAGTCTTACTTTTTTGCCCTCGGTAGAGTGCAGTGGAGTTGCTCCAGCAACCTCCAACTCCTGGGCTTAGGCAATTCTTCTGCCTCAGCCTCCCAAGTAGCTGGGACTACAGGTGCCCACCACAATGCCTGGCTATTTTTTGTTGCAGTTTGGCTGGGGCTAGGTTTGAACCCGCCACCCTCGGTATATGGGGCTGGCGCCCTACTCACTGAGCCACAGGCACCTCCCTGCTTAAGTCATTTTCAATTGGGTGTTCTTATCGCTTTCACCTGAAATAATCCTGCCTGGTAAAGAAATAGTACCTGTCTCCCAGAGATGTTATAAGGATTAGATAGGGAAAAAATATATAAATATAAAGCCTTTGACAAGAGGAAGTGGTTAATAAATGGTAATGGTTTAAATGGTTATTGTTATAACTTTAACTGTAGAAAAATAAGAAAGTGCAGATAAAAAGACAATCAGAAAAAAATATGTTGCACATTATGCCTAATCTTACCTCTTAGAGGTAGGCAAATATTTTGAAGTATTTTTCTTCCAGACCCTTTTCTATATATATGTATGTATTTATAAAAACCAAAATGGGATTATTCTCTAATACTGTTCCATAACCTATTTCACCTGAACATAAACACATCATAAACATATTTGCACAGCACAGCAGTTTGTAGTGGCTGCACAGCATTCCATGTTTTTGTTGGCTATTCAGATGATCACCAAATTATTTTTGTACAGATAACATTACGATGACATCTTCATCATCTTTCCATTGGTTGAGCTATAACTCATGGATTTTATAACTGTCTAACAATCAGTTTCTAATGGTAGGTTTGCAGAATCTGGAAGTTTTAAAAATTGAAAACCTGGCTCGGTGCCT
>NW_003852409.1:29349335-29366474 GCF_000181295.1 Otolemur garnettii | reverse complement strand
GCTTCCCAAGTAGCTGGGACCACAGGCGCCCGCCACAACGCTTGGCTATTTTTTGGTTGCAGCCATTATTGTTGTTTGGCAGGTCCAGGCTGGATTCGAACCCACCACCTTTAGGTGTATGTGGCTGGCGCCTTAGCTGCTTGAGCCACAGGTGCCGAGCCAAATCTAGTGTAATCTACAAAAAAGCTACTAGAACTATAGATGAGTTTAGTACTGGTCCAAGATGCCAGATTGAAATACAAAAATCAACTTCATTTCTATATACTGACAGTGAACCTTCATAAATTCAGTTTTTAAAAACAGTGTTACTGAAGTATCTTTCACATAAGTCCTGGTTGCCGTTTGCGAACTCTTCCGTCCTCCCTCATCAGCTCTGCCACCGCATTGCCAAACACAGCTCACCACCATGGCCGCGGATGGTGCTGGGACTCCAATGCTCTGCCTGCCTCTGAGCCTCTGGAGGCTTTAGGGACAAGCAGTGTTGCTTCGGCCATGATTGTGCCACCAATCCACATGTCTTCACCTGGCCTACTGTGCACAGTGAGCTTCCCTTCTGTGTGGACTTCTGTGCGCCAAGGATCTTGGAGGAGAAGGTCACCCCTCTGGCCTATGCTGGGTTTGCAGTCCCAGAGGAAGGCTGCTTAGGCACACAAAGGGCAAAGCCTCCTGCAAAGCTGAAGCCCTTTTCTCCCTAGGTGACCTGTGCACACACTGGTGTGGAGACTGCCGTCAGCCACTCGGAACAGTCACATTGTGTCTGTGCCTCCTGTGGCTTCTCAGGCCTGTGCTGAGCTGGACTCACCAAGGCTGGCTCCATTTTTCCTGGGTGGATTCCCTCTCAGGGGTCCACTTCTGCTCCCCACAACCCTGCTTCTGTCATACCAGCTCTCCCACCACCCTAGGCTGTCACATGTCTTGGCCCGCTGTGACTGTGCTTCCCATTTGCTTCCAGAAGGCTGTCCACTTCAGTGGCACAAATAGCTGCTGGGCAGAAGTGTGTTGCTGAACTTGGATGTGGTTACCCCTCAGCCCCAGCCAAACAGTCTATTCCATGACCAGAGGTAGAAATGGAGATGTGGGGGACCCCTGGCTGCCCAAGCAAGATATGGTGGGTCTGGAGTTCCAGCCTATTTCTCTGCAGGGCTGGCGGGGAGGCTCGGCAACGGCAACCCTAGACTAATCCCAGGCCCGTCCTGGGTACCTTCCCTCCCTCACACTCTGCTCCCAGGCTCAGCTCTCTGTCTGAGGCTCCCACTCTTCCAGGCCCTTCACCTGCCTCAGCCCCAGTGATGTTGGGGTGGGTGGGGCAGGGGGAGGCTGGCTTCTGACAGGCAGCTGAGCTCTCCAGGCTGTAGGCCTGGTCCCTGCCGCCCTCCCACCCCCATCCCAGCTGGCTCCAGAAGGGAAGCGGGGGTGGGGGCAACTTCACAGGGAAACTTTTGTTCTTGCCTAGAACAGACACGGGCTGGGGACGGAGCTTCCCCTTGGCTGCCACGGAGACTGGGGCCACTTGAGTTCATGTTTATTTTCACAGCGTGGACTCCATGGAGATAATCAGCCCTGACAGGGAAGCCCTGGGAAGAGGGCTCAGGCCTCTGTGGAGCGCCTACTATGTGCTAGACCAGAGGCAGGCAGGAGCCAGTGGGATCCACAAGACAGTCCTGGGGATTAGTCACTGAGCCATATGTGACTGGGAGGAGACAGCCATGGTTCAGGGAGGGAAAGTCACTTGGCCAAGGTCACAGAGCAGGTTAGTGGGGAGCTGGCCAGGGAGGCCACCTGCTCCCTGGTCTGTTTCTACCATGTGTCTGAGGGAAGAGCAGAAGAACTCAGTTTCCCGAGGCTTCACGGAGAAAGCACTTCCCAAGACCCCAGGCAGGCCAGAGTCACCACTGAAGCAGGAGAGAGTGTCTCTTCCGGGACAGAGCTCTGATCCAGGCTAAGGTCTTGGGCAATGATTCTCTGCACCTCAGTCTCTTCCTCTGTGAAATGGGGCTAGTAGCAGTGTTCGTCTCATCACAGGGCTGGCACATAGTAAGAACCCAATGATAACCATCACTGATGCCATTATTTTTACAGCTATTCTTTTATGTCACCTGGTATTAAACCCTTGAGCTCACCGTGGCCCCAAGGAATCTCCTACAAGTTGTGTTAGTGCCACTCTGCAGGGAAACTTTACCCACTGAAACCATGAGAGGGTGGGAGGAAGGCAGCCTGTGTCTGAATCGAGGCTGCTGGTTGCCCCCAAGCCACAGCTCAGGGATTTCACCAGCCCTCCTGGTGGGCCCACCATGCCTCCCTCAGCCCTGGCCCCTTCCCTTCCCCCAAATCCACCCTCCACGTTATTTATTTATTTTTTGCACTTACTTTTCCTATTCATTGATTTCATGTCTGAAATATGCAGTAACAACTTGAAGCCCTGCTGGACGCAGCTCAGCAAGCGTGACTCACCAGGCCAATCGAGGGCTGCAGGGCAGGCCGGCACCCGATGCCTGAGGACCCAAGGAAGCAGCCGAATCACAAACCAAACATGGAACCAATAAAGTCTTTAACCTGACACTGCAAACTTCCCACAGACTTCAGAGAAATACCTCAACAAGTGCACGACCTTTTAGTTTCTCCCCAAGGCTACCTCCTCCTCCAGCAGGGGCTTTCTAAAATACAGATTTGACCTTGTCACTTCCCAGCTTCAAAAACCCTTCGATAGCTCCTCGTTATTTATTATTCTTATTCACTAACATTTATCGAGGTCCCCCGCTTGCCGGGTCCTGTCCCGAATGCCTTTCGTGCATTTGTTCCCGTGGGGCAGGGACTCTGGCTGTCCCAGTGTCAGGGATGGGGGATCAGCGCCGTGGGGGCACTCAGGGTCACACAGCTGGCGAGTGGGAAGCAAACCCAGATCAGTCTGAATCCAGGGCCAGTGCCGCCTTCTACCCCTCTGCCGCCCGGCCAGACTCCTCGGCCTGCTGGTGGGGACCCCCTGGCCTCATGTCATACATCTCTGTTGGCCTGCTCAGGGTTCACCTCCCAGCTCATCCTGTCTGTCCCCTTCAGTCTCAATGCAGAAGACTTCCCTTCCTGCCTCCGCGCCCAGGCCTCAGTCCACAGAGAGGTCTTTGCCTCTAGTAACCTGATTTAGACTTGAACTTCTGAATCCCAGCAGCTCTTCCAGTCTCCCATTTTGAAATAAAACCCTCCTTTGCCCCCAAGCCTCATGCTAGCTACCATCTTCTATCTCTTTCCATTTCCTGCCAAACTTTTAAAAGACTGGCCCTATTTTGGCTGCCCCTTGTCTCCACCACCCTCAGTAGTTTGATCCCATCCCTCTCCTGAAAGGCCAACTAGCTCCACTACGCCAGCCTCCACGCTGCCCGGCCGTGTGCCAGGGTTTTCACCCTTCTTTCTTCATCTTTCACCCTTCCTTTACGTTTTTCTCTCCTGGTCACCACCTGCCTTTTGGCTCCTCCTTCTCCAGATATATTTTTAGTGTTTCTTCCTTTGCTTCCTGTCCTCACGGTGGTTGTCCCAGTGACCATCATGCCGTCTCCTGGTATCTTCCCCGGGACTGCTCCAGGCCCCAGTGGAGCTCCTCATCAGCCTGCCTGTCACTCAGAGGCAGCACCTTAGGTGCACCCCGTAGGCTTCTTCCTCTCCTTCTCCCTCTCCTTTTCCCCCACCCCCTTTTCCATGTCAGGCACCATGTCCTGTCCACACTCCTGCGCATATCGTGCCCCTGCCCTGCCCCCAACCCAGGCCACGGCCCTGGTCCTGGCCTCTGTGTCCTCTTGTCTCCCTACCGGTGTCCCATCTCCAAACGCTGCTCCACACTGGACACAGAGTGATCTTTCTTTCTTTTTTTATTTTTTTCTTTCCCTTGAGACAGAGTCTCACTCTGTCAGCATGGGTAGAGTGGTGTGGCATCATAGCTCACAGCAACCTCCAAGTCTTGGGCTTAAGTGATCCTTATGCCTCAGGTTCCTAAGCAGTTGGAACTATAGGTGCCCACCACAATGCCCAGCTAGTTTTTCTGTTTTAAGTAGAAAAATAGGGGTTTTGCTCTTGCTCAGGCTGGTCTTGAACTCCTGAACTCAAGCAATCCACCTGCCTCAGCATCCCAGAGTGCTGGGATTATAGGTGTAAGCTGTCACCCTGGCCAGAGTGATATTTCTCAAGGGCAAATGCAAACTTGTTATGTCCCCTTCAGTGGCTCCCTGGTGCTCTCACAATAAAATCCACTTTCATAAAACCCTGGGTCGCCCCTGCCACCCCTCAGGCCTCCTTTCTCATGACATCTTGCAGCATTTCATAAGCTCTCTTGCCAATCTCCTATGCTTGATAGCCAAGTGAGCTGTGTGTGGCTCCCCTCCTGCCTCCTGCCTCCTGCCTCCCAGGGGCCTTTCCTGCTTCTGACACCCTTCCTCCCTAGCCTTCCATGTGGGCAGATTACTGTTTCTTCTCAAGCACAAACACCACCTCGCTTTGATTTTGCCAGGAGACTCAAGAGTCCCTACTATGTTTCCCTACAAAGTGCCTAGGTGAGGGAGTTTTTGCAGTATAACAGTTTTGTCCTATCTGTCTCCCTCTCATCCTCACCCTTCTACTAAAGTGGAAGCTTCTTGAAGGTAGGATGCAGTTAGGATTTCTTTCTGGGTCTTTTTGTTTGGTGGAGGAGGAGCTCAGTAAATATTTGGGGGATTGTCTTTAATTCAGAAAAGAAAAACAAAACAGGACTGAATTTGGAGAGTCCCCTGAGCAGGGCTAGAAGGTGAATATCCAGAACTGGTCAATTAAAGCTTCAAGCAAGACCCAAGCTTGGGGTCTCTCAGCCCCCTCCCTAATACACATCCTGGGCCACAGAGGGTCCTGTGAAGTCTGGGATGAGAATCCAGCTTCCAGTGTCCTGGATGAATCTGGAGTCATCTTTGCCTGAGGATTTTGGAGCCAGGCAGAACTGGCTTTAAATCTCAGCGCCTCTTCCCTTGGACAAGTCCTTTTACCTCCGTGAACCTGCTTCCTCTCTTGCAACATAACGATATATGTTGGGTTGCATGGGTTGTGTGGATTGACTGAGGTGCCTAGTAGGGGCTCAGGAATTGCTGGTTCATGCAGACTCAGAGTCTTCCTGGAGGGGTCCATCCCCTATCCTTCCCACTACTCCCCATCTCCTGCCAGGAGACCTGGCTGGGCAGAAGGCAACAATCAGTGCCAGGCACTGGGCTTGGTGCCCTGCCTGCACTGTCCTGTGCCATCCTCCTCATTTGCCAATAAGGAAACTCAGGTTCAGAGAGTTCAGGCTATTTGCCCCAGGTCACACAGCCAGTGAGTGACGCTGGGATCTGAAATCAGGCCAGGCTCCTAACCTCTGGCCTGGTCAGTGTGTCCTTCAAGGCCAGGCTCACCTACTTATTCCTGGCCAAGTCTGTGTCCTGAACAAGCCTGGCCTCCCTCGAAGCTCTGGGAGCCAGGCAGGCCTTCCCATTTCTCCGCCTCCACTCTGCCCACCACTGGATCTGTTTAAACTAGCCGAGCAGGGTGAGGTGGGGAGGCGGCGGTGAAGGTACGGAGATGTTTGTTTTCCTTGGGGGTTTATATCAACATTGGTCTTGACATTTCGCCTGTTATTATGTGTGGCTCTTTAGAGGGTGAAATAATATTTTCTTTTGCTTGAGAAAAGGACAAAGTTCAGACAGAGCTCTTGGCCCCAAATGGATTTTCCTCCTCTTCTGCTTTCCATGTGCCATAGCTCCTCAGAGTTCCTCAGAGCCATTTCTGTGGGGGCTGTCATCCTCCCTGGGCCATGGGTACCGTCCGGGGCTGTGGGTACCCATAGCATGCTGTAGATACGGCTGCAGATTGGCTCCAGGCTGCTCGGATGGTCCACTTCCCAGGGATGCAGTCTGGGCCACTGGGACCTTCTCTGTGGCCACACCCGGTATTTTCTCACGGTCCACAGTAGGCTCACCTTTCCTCATTCAGTGCTGCTGGTGCAATCCCAGTGCTGGGGTGTGCTCTGTGTGCTCCGCACCCCGGACACACCCAGGAGTGGTAGAGGTCGTGCTGACGGTGCAGCACAGATAAGTCCCTCTGGGACCTCAGTGCTTCATAGACTGCAGCTCTAAACACACACCAGGCACCTGGGGGTGGAGACATTCTCAAGCATCTAGAGAGAGCCCCAGCTGTAGGTTCTCCTGGGTGTTAGGGCTCTGAGCAGTGAGCTGGGGGCAGGCATGGGAAAGTGCTCTCAGGGCATGGCGACCTCTGTGTGCTCTCAAGATGTCCACTCAGTTCACCAGAGGTCATCATAATGACGATCACTGTATGGCCACAGCCCCGTCTCTGTCTGTTAGGGCTGCTTGAAGACAAACTGGGTGGCTAAAATGCTAGAAATACTCTCACAGCTTCTGGAGGCCGGAAGACTGAAATAAGAGGCCCAGCAGGGCAGCTTCTCCTAAGACTGGTGGGGCCTCCGCTCCATGCCCCTCTCCTGGTGTCTAGGAGCTGCCGGCTCTAAACACGCCAGTCCCTGGGGCTCCTTGGCGTGTGCATCACTCCCGTGTCTGCCTCTGTGGTCACAGGGTGCTCTCCACGTGCACCTCCTCTGTGTCCCAGCCTCCTCCTTCCTCTTATGATGAGAAGCCTCGTTGGATTTCGGGCCCACTTTAATCCAGTGTGACCTCATCTTAGCTTAATTAATTACATTTGTAAAAGACCTCATTTCCAAATAAATTCACACTATGAGATTCCAGGTGTATGTGAATTTTTAGGGGGGCCACACTATTCAAACCAGCACAGCACCTCTATTCCTTGAGCTCTGACTCTTTGCAAAGAATAGAGTTAACCCTTTACATACATGATCTCATTTAATCCTCCTGCAACCGAAAGAGGTGGGTGTTATGGTCCCCATTTTATAGTTGAGACGACTGAGGCTCAGAGGGGGATCTTCACTTGCCTGGGATACACAGCCGTTGTAAGGGGGTCAAGGATTCATACTCAGGCCTTGCGTGGTCCCCACCACACTGCCCTGCACAGTATCCTTGGGAGTGGAGGTCACGTTCCAGACACACTCTGCATGCTCTGAACTGGAGTTTTTGACATTTGGGACAGATTAATTCTTTATTGTGAGGGGCTGTCCTGTGCATATGGTGTCCTGTGTAGTGTCCTGAGCCTCTACCTACCAGACGCCTGTGGCATCCTCCCTCTAGTTGAGACAACGAAAAATGCCTTTGGACATTGCCAGATGTGCCCTGGGGGGCACAGCCCTGGGTTGGGAGCTGCTGCTCACTCCTTTTGGGGTGGGGGGACCAGGGCTTGCCTCTATGGTCTGACAATGAAGGATCAGGGTGACAGATGAGAAAAATAATGAAGATGATGGTGGTGATGTATGTTCCAGGCACCCTAACTTCTGAGGACCCCTGGGAATGAGATCATGGAAGCTCTGAACCTGCTTGGTACCTGAGATGTTTAACTCGTCCACGTTGCAAAACAAAGCCCACCTTCTCAACTTCCCCGGCCTGTTCTGGGAGGCCTGGTCGTCCTTCCTAGGATTCCCCAGTTGATTTAAAAGCTTGAGGCAATAAAGCTGCTGGAAGGAATATCTGTCCCCGGAATTGCTCCTAAGGTTCTCTGACGGGTGAATTTCAATACCTTTGTTACCTGTAAGGGCAAGGTCCTTCCTGAGTGGCTCTAAAAGGGTAGCATCCTAGTTTTAAAAAGAGTGGTATCAACATGTAGTTGAAATAAAGAATCAAGGCACCATTTTGTGTTCTTTCATTGGAAATCTGGTGTATATTTCACACTACCGCACATTAGGACTGGCCATAGGTTAGGTGTTGGTAGTTATAACGCGGCTAGTGCCTACTGTATTGAACAGCACAGCTCTCGAGATTAGAAGTACATCTTATTTCGTGTATTCAGATGACATGTTTCTATTATCACAAACTAGAAGAGTCTTAGTGAACAATGGGCCCGCTGGCTAATCGCTTGCCCAGGAATCTGAGCATTTTATCTTTAGATAACTGAAGATTCACATGCCGTTGTAAGAAATAATACAGAGAGATCCCTCTGCTTTTTCTCAGTTTCCCTCCATCTTGCAAAACTGTGGTATGATACCCACCATGAGAAAATCAATATTGATATAATCCACAGACTGTGCCAATCCAATGCTCAGATTCCGCCATTTCACTTGCACTCCCGTGCGTGTGCACAGCACCTGGGTAAGTCTGTGCATCCACCACTGTGATCAAGACACAGAGCAGTTCCATTTTGGAAGTGAGAGTTGGTGCTAGAGGAACAACATTTTAAGGATGGATTTTCTGAATTCGTTCTGACGTTTCTGAAATTGAGATCCCTAATATGATTATATTTAAAGATGCTAATGACTCTGTTTCCAGTAGTAAAGAGAACATGGATAGTCCATGGTGTGAAGTGTTTATAGAGATACGTAAAATATTTGTGTTGGATGTTCCTAATCAACAACTTACAAGAAGCAAATATATGATACTTCCTAATGTTTTTGGAAAACTAAGTGATATAATGACATTGGCTTCCTGCTCCTAATGTCACTGGATGGAGTGATGAAAGAATGGAGAAGCTCAGGGATATGAATTCTAGAAGTTACTGAAATGACCTAAGAGCTTCTAGCTGTGCCCTAAAGGAGAGCCCTATCTCCTGTAGCCACAGTGCTGAAATTGCTGAAAATCAAATGTAGACCCTTACTCTGTAACAGGCTGAATTATAGCACAAATTGAATTCCCAGCCTCAAAGAGGGCGTTTGCTATTAAAGTGAGGGCATTGCCTGGGAAGGAATGGGATTCTGTTTGTGGGGATAGGGATGTATGGGAAGACCCCGATGAAGCCAGGGATGTTGAGCACTCCCCAAAACTCTGATGAGTCTTCTTTGCCAGTGGAAGAGATCTCTGTACCCTGAGTGGAGTTGGCTTCCACCCCCAGCACAAGTGGCCTCTCCACCTCTAGTGGCGGAGACAACCCCACTCCCCAGGAATCAACCTCCTGACCCACAGTGGTATTGGCCTTTCCACTTCTGTCTTGGGGGATTAGCCCTGCATTGCCTGAAGAAACAGTCCTGGCCCCCCTAGGCAGTCACCATGCCACAGAATGCTGAATCTCCTCACACCCCCCCAACTCTTTGTTTCTAGACCTGTAACTAGAGTCAAATCTCAGCTTGTCCCTAAAAGGGAGGTACAAAGTGGGACCCATAAACAAGTGTGCTACGTTCCAAAAGAACTACTTGATTTTTCTAATTTATACAAGCAGGAATCTGGGGAGCATGTGTGGGACTGGACATTAAGGGTGGGAGATAGTGGCAGAAGGAACATGAGATTGCCTCAGGCAGCATTTATTGATATGGGCTCTCCAAGCAGAGATTCTACACTTAATGTCACAGCTTGGGGAGTTAGAAAGGGCTCTAATGGTTTATTTGGTTAGATGGCTGTATCACGAACCAAAAGTTGACTCACTGTGAACAAATTGGAAAGCCTGACCTCCCTTGGTTTAATGTAGAGGAAGAGATTCAGAGGCTTAGGGAAATTGGAATGTTAGAGTGGATTTGTCATTTAAGTCTGACTTGTCCATACTGGTCCAGAAGATATACCCACAGTGGTTGAATGTTTATATCCCTTTCAAAATTCATGTTGAAACTTAATTCCCATTGTGGAGGCATTAAGAGGTGGGGTCTTCGTGAAAGTTATTAAGTGATTAAGCAGCATCCTACCGAATGGTTGTGTCCCTCAGAGGAAAGGGCTGGAGGAACTAACTGAGGTCATTTTGTCCTCCCCCCTTCTGCCATGTTGAGGAGGACACAGTAACAAAGTGCCAACTTGGAAGCAGAGAGCAGCCCTCTCCGGACACCTGTCCTGCCGGTGCCTTGATCTTGGACTTCCCAGCCTCCAGAGCCCTGAGAAATGAACTTCTATTGTCTATAAACTACCCAGTCTTTGGTGTTTTCTTACAGTAGCAGAAAGGAGTAAAGATAATACCTTTCACCAACGTTTGAAGAAATAAATTTGTGAGGGGAGACCCAGTGTCATTGGAGGGCTCCATGATTGGTCTCTGTTGGGCAGACAGTAGAGTCTCATTTGGAAACCTAACTGCAGTGAGAGCAACTGGATCCTGGGTGGCAGGGGTCAATGGCAGCACTCGACTGCCAAGGGTATGGTGGGCATGGTTCCCACAGTGGGCAGCAGAGTCAAAGCAACAGTCAGAGTAGTCAGTCTGATTCCACAGGCCTGTGGCACTGGCTAATTAACCCCATGCTCCTGGAGTGAAGAAGATAGGAAGGCTTCTGAATTCTTACTAGATCTACATCAGCAGAAAAGTTCTAGATCAAGTGAACGAAAGTCTTACTGAAATCATAAAAACAGAGGGCCTTGACCCGCTCTCCAGTCAGACTTGAGGCAGCTTATATACCCAGAACAGCTTGAGTAAAGGTGCGGCCAGGTCCCCTGAGGAGGGACCCTGGTGCACTAGCAAAAATTTATACTGTTAATCTCTCTTCTATCCTTCTTGCAGGGACCTACAGCTTTCTAACAGGGTAACTATACCTGGGAGGAAGGAAATAACCAGATCTTTTAGGGACTACTGGACACTGGCTTTGAACTGACACTGATAACAGGAGACCTCACAGGTCAATGCAGCCCTCCAGTCAGAGCAGCGGCTTGTGAAGGTCAGGTGACGGATGAGCTTTAGCTGAGGTCTGATTTACAGAGGGTCCAGCAGGTCCCTGACCCCATCCTGTGGTTACTTCTGCAGTCCCAGAATGTACAACCAGAATAGATATACTCAGCAGCTCTCGGAATCCTTACACCAGTTTCCTGACCTGTGGAGTGAGGGCCGTTGTGGTGGGAGAGACCAGTGGAAGCCAATGGAACAGCCTCTGCCCAGGACGGTAGTAAATCAGAGGCACTGCTGTGTGCCTGGTGGGATTGCAGAGATTAGTGCCACCACCAGGGACCTGGAAAGATGCGGTGTTGGAGATTCCCACCATATCTCCACTCACCTTCCTGTTTGTCCTGTTAAGAAGACAGATGGGTCCTGGAGAGTGACAGTGGATTATCATAAATTTAACCAGGTGGTGACTCCCAACTGCAGCTGCTGTGCCAGATGTGGCTTCATGGTTTTGAACACATCCTCTACTTCTTGCTATGCAGCTATGAGTCTGGCAGGTGCTTTTTCTCCATTAGGTCCCCAGAAGCAGTTTGCCTTCAGTGGGCAGGGCCAGCAGTGCACCTCACTGTCCTACCTCAGCTCTCCAGCCTATGGCATAATTAATTCATAGGGATCATGTTTTCTTTCCACAAGGCATGGCACTGGCCCGGTATACTGATGATATGAGGCTGACTGAACCCAGTGAGCAAGAAGCAGCCACTATTCTGGACTTATTCATAAGACATGTGAGTGTCAGAGGCTGGGAAATAAATATGGCTAAAGTCCAGGGGCCTTTTAACTCAGTGAGTTTCTAGGGCTCCAGTGGTACACCCCACCTCGTGATACCCCTTCTGGAGTGCAAAGTTCTTGCATTTGGCCCCTCCCACAACCAGGAAACGCACAGGAGGCTTAGTGGGCCCATTCAGATTTTGGAGGCAACATACTCCTTGTTTGAGTGTGTTAGTCCAGTGTGTTCAGTGAGTGACCCAAAAAGCTGCTAGTTTTGACTGGGGCCCAGAATAGGAGGGCTATTCCTGCCACAGGCCCAGCCTGCTGTGTGGCTGCTCTGCTGCTTGGCCATATGGTCCAGTAGATCCCATGGGGCTTTAGTATCAGAGATAGAGAGGTTGTTTGGGGCCTTTGGCAGGCTCCATGGCTAAATCACCGCAGAGGCCCTTGGGGTTTTAGAGCAAAGCCCTGTCATCATTTGCGGATAACACCTCTCCTTCTGAAGGACACCTCTTGGCCTGCTACTGGGCCTTAAGAGAAACTGGACACGTGACCATGGGCTACCAGATTATCATGCAACATGAGCTGCCCATCATGGGCTGGACCAACCCATCATCATGCCATACAGCTGAGTGTGTGTAGCACTTTAGCATCAAACGTGATTGGGTCCTGAAGAGACAAGAAGCAAGTTACATGAAGGGGTCCAAATATCCCTGGTCCCCATTCCTGCTCCACTGCCTTCTTTCTCCTGGACTGGACCCATGGCTCATGGGGAAGGCCCTATTGTCAGATGACAGAGGGAGAGAAGACTTGGGCCTGGTTCATAGCTGGTTCTGCACAATGCTCAGGCACCACCTGAAAGCGGATATCTGTAGCACTGCAGCCCTTCTCTGGGACATCCCTGAGGATAGCCCTGGGGGAAATCTTCCCAGTGGTCAGGACTTACAGCAGCGCGTCTAGTTGTGAACTTTGCTTGGAAGGAGAAATAGCCAGATGTGGGAGTGTACACCCAAGGGTGGCAGGATGCCAATTCACTCAGTGGTTTGGCTGGATGGTCAGGGACTTGGAAAGAACATGATAGAACATCAGTGACAAAGAAATTTGGGGAAGAGGTGTATGGGAAGACTTCACTGAATGGGAAAACATTTTGAATATACTTGTGTCCCCTGGGAAGACCTCACTGAATGGGAAAACATTTTGAATATACTTGTGTCCCCTGTGAATGCCCACCAAGGAGTGACCTTGGCAGAGGAGGATTTTAATAGGATGACCCACTGTGTGGACAGAAGCCAGCTTCTTTCCCCAGCCACCCTGCCATTGCCCAGTGGTCTCATGAACCAACTGGCGACAGAGGTGATGCACAGCTCACCCCAACATGACTTCCACTCACCAAGACTGACCTGGCTACACCCACCATGGAGTGCCCCCTGCCAGCCGCAGAGACCAACTCTGAGGGTGATCCATTTTCTAGGGGATCAGTCAGCTACCTGGTGGCAGGCTGATTACATGGGACTGCGTCTACCATAGCAGGGGCAGGGTCTCGTCCTTACTGGAATGGACATTTACTCTGCGTGTGGCTCTGCTGTCTGTGCGTGCAATGCCTCTTCCAAAACTGCCACCCATTATAGAATTGCCAAATTGTCAGAATTACAGAATTGCCACAGCACTGCTCTGACCGTGGAACTCACGTGATAGCACAAGAAGCTCGGCAGTGGGCTGTGCTCATGGGATTCACGGTCTGATCGTCCCCCACCCTCCTGAGGCAGCTGGCTTGGTAGAACGGTGGAAGAGCCTTTTGAGGACTCAGTTACAGTACCAGGTTCAGGGACAGCATGAAGTTCTCAGAAGGCTGCAATACCCTGAGAATCAGCATCCGTGTAAGGTGCCCTCTCCAACAGCCAGATTCCAGGCCGGAAATCAAGGCTGGGAGCAGAGTGGCACCGTCTCCACTACCTCCAGTGACCCCTGGCAGAATTTTGCTTCCTGTTCCTGAGTCTTTATGCTGTGCTGGCCTAGAGCTCTCAGTTCCAGGAGGAGGGTGCTCCCACCAGGAGCCAGGACAGTGAGTCCCCTGAGCTGGGAGTGAGGATGGCCAATGGCCACTTGGGGCTCCTCAAGCTTCTGAGTCAGCAGGCTAAGAAGGGGGTTCCTGTGCCGGCGGGGGTGGTGGATCCAGATCACTGAGGGGAAGCTGCTCTCCCCAGGAGGAGAGGAAGAGCACATCTGGAGTGCAGGAGGCCCCGGGGCGTCTCTTAAGGTCACTGGGAAAGGACAACAATGCCATCTAGGTAGGGCAATGGAAGGCCCAGACCCTTCAGGAATGAAGGTTTGGGTCACCCCACCAGGTAAAGGACTGTGGCCTGCTGAGGCGCTTGTTGATGGCAAAGGGAATATAGAATGGGCTGCAGAAGATGGGAGTGATAAATGCCAGCTGCGGCCACGTGACCCGTGACAGAGAGAGACTTACAGTTGTCATGAGTCTTTCCTCCCTATTTTGTGATGAACACATTTGTCTGTGTGTTCAGATGTTAAGCAAATAACCTTTATTTCCTCTCTTCCTCACTTGTCATGTAACAATTTACATAAACTTTACCTTAAGGTATACAAATGTTGTTACTTTTACAACATAGTATTGAAGGTATGGGATATCAAGGAGACACTAAATATCAGGCAAGGACCCTAATGACCTCTTTTTCCGGGGACAGGGTTAGTGCATTTTTGGTGGTACACGGGATCTTTGTATCTATTAGGTGGAACCATGACCCTGTTACTGTCTTTACTTGCAGATTATGTGAGTTCAGGAAGATGTGTAATGGTGCCTAGTTGACAAGGAGGTGGGGCTGTGATGGCTAATTTTATGTGTCAACTTGGCTTGCCTAAGAGGTGCCCAGGTAGTTGGTGAAACATTATTTGGGGGTGTTTCTCTGCAAGGGTGTTTCTGGAAGAGAGTAGCATTTGAAAGAATGTCCCCCTCACCAACGTGGGAGGGGGCCATGCAATCTACCAGGAACAGAACAGAATAAAAAGGCAGAGGAGGGGCAAATGTGCTCTCTCTCTTCTGGATCTGGGAGTCCATCTCCTCCTGCCCCCACATCAGTGCTCCTGGTTCTTGGGGCTTTGGACTCAGACTGGGGCTTAGACTGTCGCCTTCCTGGTTCTCCTCCTGTTATTAGGCTGGGCTGGAACCACACCACTGGCTTTCCAGTTCTCCAGAGTGCAGAGGGACTGTGAGACTTCTCGGCCTCCCTAATCCTGTGAGCTGATTTGTCATGGTAAATCTCCTGCGATATATTTATATAGATTGGAAACCTTTCACCCAACTTCCCTCCGAAGGTAACATCTCGCAAAACTATGGTACAATGTCATCACCAGGAAATCGATTTGATACACTCCGCAGGGTTCATTCCCTGTTCCTGTTACTCATTCTCGTTGGGGTGTGTGTGCACACGTGTGTGTTGAGTTCTGTGTAGCACACGTGTCTAAGTTCTTGTGTTCACCACAGTCCAGGTACGGAACAGTTCCATCCCCGCAAGGATCTCTCCTGTGTTTGCTGTACCCACACCCACCTCCTTCCTGCACCCCCACCCTGCTGTTTCTAACCTCTGGAAAACATCGATCTCTTCTCCATTTCCAAAGTTTTGTCATTTCCAGAATGTCATATAAACGCAATCACACAATATGTGACCTTGTGGGGTTGGCTTTTTTCACTCGGCACAATTCCCTGCAGATTCATCTACATCACTGCGTCTGCCGATAGTTGGTTATATTTGATTGCTGAGTAGTATTTCACACACGATGACTTTCAGTGGGTTCCAACTCCCTCGTGGAGCGAGTGGCCACACACAAATCCCCAGTGTGCACCTGATGGCTGGGGGCTGACTGTTTTACAGTCAGTAAATGACTGAGGGGTAAAGTTAAAGGTAGGATAAGGATTAAAAAGTTTGAAGCAGAGTGACTCACAAATAAGATGTTCCTGAGAACCTTTAACCAAAATAAAGTTATTTACAGAAGTGAATTTGAGTTTCTTCTAACACACAGTACAGGAGAGGATGAAGACTTCCTACTCCAATGTCTCTGAGCAAAGATTTTTATCCTGGAGATGTTTCAGACTGGATTGTCTGCGGTTGCCTACTGGGAAGTAGAGGGGTTGGATTCAAACTTGGGCCATCTGCCTGCAGATTTGGGGGCACTACCCCATTTGCCCTGACCTCAGAGGCGGTAGGTGGCACTGTGGGCCCCAAATTCTCAAAGGAGCTGGAGCTGCAGAGTGGCTCCCAAATCCTGACCACTTCTCATCCACTTGGTCCAAGCCATCATTACCTTCTGCCTGAAAGGGACAGGGACAGAAACACCTCCTGACAGGCCTTGGGCTCTGCCCTTGTCCTGCACACACTCTTCCTGGGTCACTAGTGTGGTCCTCTCAAGTTTCAGGGCCAGTGTTATGCTTCTAGCACCTCCCAGTCTTGCAATGATCTGCACAGCCCCTAGCGACCTGCCCTCCAGCTGTCTGGACTCTGCTGCTCCAGCCCCTCTTCCCTGATGACCACAGGGCCTGGTATTTGCGGCAGCCTCTGCCTGGAATCCCCCTCCCCCAGATGTCTGCAAGGCTTCTTCCTCCCCCTCTCTCAGATACTTGCCCAAATGTCACCCCTGTGGCAGTTCTCTGTGGCCATCCTGTTTGTAACCTCTTAGAAATACACCTCCCAGCACTCCCCACCCCCTGCACTGCCCCGTTTTTTTCTCTGGAGCACTCAGCACCATCTCACCTATCATGTCCTTTGTCCCTCACCTCCCACCTTACCAGAACATGAGCCCATGAGGGCAGGGATGTTGGTCTTTTGCTCACTACTGCGTCCCTGGAACAATACCCACTGCATGGCAGGGCCCAGCCACACGGCTCCCGGAACTCGTGTATCTAGCTGCAGCTGCACGCAGCTGGCCGTGATGGAAGTCTTTACCTGCCCATCACTCGGTGTACTTCCTGCATCAGCATCCTTGTGGTTACTAAAGTCAACAGTGGCCCTGGGCGTGGGCCTCTCTCTGGTCCGTACCTAGTCACCAGGGGACTCAGCCTGATCAGCTGGAAGTTAGCACCAGTGGAGGAAGAACCCTAATTGTATCCTTGTCCTTCAACCCAGGCCATATTTCAGAGGCCACCTTAGGTTCTCAATGCCATAGGACAGCAAGGGTGCCCTAGGTCTAACCCTCCAGCTGAGTCCTTCATGCTCCCAGGACAGCCTCGGAGATGGCAGGGTTGAGGGCATATATCAAGTGAACGAGGCCCAACTGTGGGCCATACCCTCATTGCTCCTAACGCCAGCTCATGGGATGCAGATACTGTCATCGACTGACACTTGAGGTCCTGAGAGCCAAACATCGTGCCCAGGCCCCCAGCAGCAGCAAGCAAGCTGGGTGTCAATCCCCACCCCCGCTGCCTGATGCCAACTTCTTTGTGTGTGTGGCTGATGTCTGCAGCTCAGGGGCCACTTCAGGCTCTGCATGGCCCCGAGTTCCTGAGACACCTACCAGGCTGCCTAGAGTGAGGCATAAACAGGAGGCTGGGGGTGATGTCCACCTGTTCCAGCTCCAGGGCCCTTCTAGATGCTCTCTGGTACTGAGCACTGCGTGGGCTTCCCCAGTGCCCTTCGAGCCACTCCCTGTAAGGTCTATCAGCTTCCAAAATGTGGGAGCTTGGGGGTGGGGAGAGCCCCTTACACTACGGCCTGCCTAGCTAGGTGGGGCTTGGAC
>NW_003852409.1:29347767-29348756 GCF_000181295.1 Otolemur garnettii | reverse complement strand
CAGCCCAGATCCCTTGGGCCCTCCTTCTCTGCACTGGAGACATAGGCTATAGCCCAGGAGGGCCCTTTTGCAGCCTCAGGCCTCTAGGCTCCACAGTTGTCCCTGCTATTTCTCAGGCCCTGGCTCCCAGGACACCTGCTCCAGGCAGCCTTCCAGGGTCTCCCAGAAAAGGGCCCTGTTTGCTTGGCCCCTTGGCCTTTGCCTGGATCTCAGCTGCCTGGGATTTGCCTCCACTTTGGTCTGTGACCTCCTCAAGGGCAGGGCCAACACTGCCTAGGGAAACTGAGGCTGGGTTGCAGGTGCGCAGTCTCTGCTTGAGGTGCCCAGCCTGCCCCTCCCACGCTGGGCTCCCCTGCACCCTCGCCCAGTGGGTGAGGCGGCAGTGTCACCCCTTCAGCCAGGCTGTCCCAACCTAATGTTCCTCCCTCCCTCCCCTCCTCCATCTCTTCTGCGGGGTTTCCTTCACTTCAGGGCTTCCCCTCCTGATTGGATGTGAAGCCCGCCCTCACAGGACAGTACTGACATATCTAGAAATCCCATTTGCTGTGTGAGCCCCACCCTCACCCAGTGCTTTACAATCTGTGGACTCTTACTCCCATCTGCCACTGAGCCACCAAGATGCAGAGGACAGACACCCACATAGGCCACACCACAAGTCTGCAGGTGGCAGGGAGAGGCCACTGGGTAACCTGGCAAGTCATGACCCCTCTCAGCCTTCGCTTACACCTCTGGAAAATGGATGTACTAGGCCATTCCTCCAGAGCCACAGTGAGAATCCAGTGAATCCTAAGGGCTTACTCAACACTCAGGGGACGGTGGCTGGCCACCGAAGCTCAGGCTGGGCTGTGCCCCAGACCTGCCTGGCACCATGCCTGAGCAGTCCCACTCCATGGCCTCATCTCCCAACAATGCATGTGGCCCTCTCTGCTCTGCCTGGGGCCCTCAGGCCTCTGAAGCCATAGACGTGTTGACCAGGAGCTCTGAGGAAG
>NW_003852409.1:29344422-29347429 GCF_000181295.1 Otolemur garnettii | reverse complement strand
GAGTCCACCAGCTGGGCAAGTGCAAGTCTATGCTGAGTCCCAGTTTTCCCACCCAGGAAGTGGAGAAAATATTCTCTACTTTACAGGTTTGCCTAGAACTAATGGATTTTTCCAGGATGTGGGACTTTCAATGTTTAACTTGCAAAGTTCCAGGTGAACTAGGAAGGGTTGGCCACGTCCAGGGTTGTTGTGGGGGTGAAAAGTTCTTAGCACAGTGCTAAGAACTAGAAGGTACTCGGTTGGCTGCAGGGACAGCTGGGGCCCTGTGTGCACTGCACTCCACAGCCACAAATAAGGAAACTGAGGCACAGAGGGGGCAGGGAACATATCTTGGGTCACACATGGGTAGAGGCAGGATGTAGGAACCTACCCCTGTGTCTTGAGGTGGCACATGTGGGAGTGTCATGCTCACCTGCCAGCCATGAGGGCAGCCCTTCTCCCTCCTCTAGGGTAGATGGAGGTGACTCTGGGAACAGAAGGGGTAGGGAGGCTGTGACCTTGGGGAGTGCGAGATGCTCAGCCCCTCTGCTGTCAGTACTGTCTGTAGACAAGTGAGTTTACCCTATGGGCCTTGATTTCCTTGTGTGAATGGTGGGGAGTGCTCACAGTGCCACCTGGCAGAGTGATCCGGGGAGATAACCCATAGAAGGGCTCAGCAGAGCTGCAGTTCTAAGTGTGTAGCCGACATTAACAGCATGGCTTATTGTTAGTCAAGGCAGATTGTTAATGAGAACAATCCAATTCACCAAACGTTTTTCCCTCCAGAAGCTCATTAAATCTGTACAACAGCACTAATTTGAGAAGCCACTGTCATTCTCCCCATTTTTCAGATGAGAAAAATGAGGCCCAGTTTAGGGGAGGAAATCACTCAAAGTTGTCACAAGGAGTGAGGGGTGGGGCTGGGAAGCCAGGCAGGAGGCACTAGCAGAGACCATTGGACCCCCACCTGACCGCCTGTCAGCCTGCCACCCTCCTGGCCCTGCCCTAGAATAGACTTTGACCTTCTGGCTTTGTACTTTCATCCCTGGTGCTACGCTCCACCCTCTGAATATTTTTTTCTTTTCTTTGTACTTATCACAAGGGGAAATCGAATTATTGGCTTTTCTGCTTACTATCCATATTGTCCACAGAATGTCAGCTCCAAGAGGTCAGGGACTTTTTTCTTTCATGCTCGCTGCAAAATCCCCAATGTCTGAGCAGGTCCTGAGAAAATATTTGTCGAATGATTTGATTATCTTCTAATCATTAGAACAAATCAGGCACAGGTCGACAGTGCCCCTGTGGTGCAGTTCCCTATTTCAGCCAGCAGATGGCAGCAGAGAACAAGGCACCTGCCGGGTGGTGCCCTGGTGAAGTGCTGGGCTTTGACCTTCAGGGCTGGCAAGAGAGGGGGCTTCTTCTGGTGGTGTGTGTTTGGGGAGAGGGGCAGTATGGATCTTCTTCAACTTCCTCTAACCACTGACCAGGGATGATGGGCCCAATTCGACAGAAGGAGTCTTTTGTAATTGAAATCTGTCACAGTTATCACTGATTAAGCACAAGGGTGGTGCTGGGCATGCGTCTCATTATATTCTTGCAACAGCCCTGTTATCAACCTCATTCTGCAGACAGGGAGCAGAGGTGCAATAACATGCCCCAGAATCTGTGGCCAGAGGGGCACCAGGACTGGAAAGAGAACTGGAACCCATCCCCCTAGCCATCATAAGGCCTCTCAACGTCCATTGCCCACAGTGACTCAGTGGGCTGTCCCAGAGGAGGTGGGTGCTACATTGTTGGTGGTGTGCTGGGGAGGACATGGGGGCAACAGATGTCCAAAGGCTTTCCTGGCCAGGCAGGACTAGCTATACAATTTGCAGGGCTCTGAGCAAAATGAAAATGTGGGAACCTCTACTCAAAAATAACTTAGAATTTCAAGACAGTGGCAGCAGAGAATTAAGCTAAGGGCAGGTCCCCTCTGAGTTCCAGTCTCTGTGTGATTGGACAGTTCCCAAGTCCTCCAAGACAGGCCTTTGGGAAGGAGTGTGAGGAACAGGTCTCAAGGTCATCTCAAGGCCAGCACAGTGCAGGGCCCTGAAGGGATGGGCCTTGTAAAGTAAGTAGATGAGGAGGAACCTGCCCCTAGTCCACTCCAGTTGGAGCCAGGAAGTCCACAGAGATGTCACCTGCCCATTTGGTTGGAGTCTGGGGACAGTCCACTCAGCACATTTCTTCTCCTAAGACAAGGCCTGTGTCCCTGCTGTATCCCTGTACCTTTTAAGTAAGTCCTCCCTTGGCCATGATTTATCTCCATGTGAAGGGCTGGGGCGGCCTCGGGGGTGAAAGGCCCTTTTGATGGTCCATGAATCTTCCCTTTGCCGATCCTCTGGCCACTCTCCGCGCGGCCAGGCGGGCCCACCACTTCCTCTCTGCCAAGTGAGGATTAGGGAGCCATAAAACAGGACCCAAATCCCTGGCAGGGCGAGCACACACATGGGCCTCAGATGTGCTGCCGGGGACAGATGGAAGCTGCCAGGACATGAAGCCCAGGAGAAATACCTTCCTTGGGGGCCACTGTCTCTACCCCTTACTCTGGGCGTGGGGAGAACTTCCTGCCTGAGCTTGGGATCAGAGCTGATCAGGGCCACCTCCAAGGGAGCGAGGGGATCCCAGCTCAAGCCAGAGCTGGATGTGCTCCCTGGTGTGGGCAGGGAGCTGGGGAGCCCAGGCTGAACGTAGTGAGAGGGCCCTGGAAAGAGCTGGGACCTACCATGTGCTGGGGGCTTAGTGTGCGCTGTGCTTGTGCTCACTCCCCCATGGTGCATGTCCTATCCTCTCTCACTGAATAGATAACAAAGCTTTACCCCAAAGAGAATTTTTAAAACAATCATGTTTTAAAAACCGGTTATTTATCACTTATGTGTTATCTGTTTATAAAAGACACGTGGTGCACAATTCAGAAGTGGAGTAAAATAAGATAAGAAGGCTTTGAAGAGTATGCTTTTCTCTCCCTGGCCCCTGTTCACAATGC
>NW_003852409.1:29337942-29344348 GCF_000181295.1 Otolemur garnettii | reverse complement strand
TGCTATTTCTTTCTCTCTCCCATAGACACAATAGCATTCTGTGCACAATCTCTGCACCTTACTTTTTAATCTTAATATAAATTGGGGACTTTTCTATGTCAGAACATACAGGGCTGCCTCGTTCTTTTTAATGGCCATGCTGTGTGGCACCTATAGATGATAAGGGTGTATCAGTTAGCCACTGCTGTGTAGCAAACAATCCTAAAACTTAGTGATTCAAACTCACCATTTGTCATATTGCCACACGCCCCTGGGTCCTGCTGATTTTGGCTGGGCTCGCTCAGGTATGTGGTCGGCTGATAGGCTAGCCTAGGCAGGTTCTCCTGGTGAAGATGTCACCTCTTTGTCACCTCCCATTTGATGTCATCTCTTTGGTCAAAGAAAGACACTTGGGGAGGGCAGACTCAGGGTGGGAAGGGACTATCCTTTTACTGGGCAAAGAGTGTGAGGCCATTACACTTAGGCCATTAGAGTGAGTGGTCTTCCACATGGAGCTTAGTTCACCCAGACCTTAACCACTGAGGACAGGGCAGCAAAGTGCCCAGGGTCAAACATTTCCCCTAGCCTGGGGTAGTGAAAGTCCTGGCACATGTGAGGCCAGGCTGTGAGGGGTGGTTCTGGGAGGGGCTTCCCCAGAATATACCCCCTACCCTGACCTGCAGCAAGGGTCCACCAGTGCAGCCTGCCATCCTCCCAGCTGCTGAGAGTGGTTGTCATGCTGCTGGGGGCCGATGGACGAGCCCTGAGGATAAAGTGAGTGAACCTGACTGGCTCTACCCAATGTCTCAGGGTGCCTGAAGGAAAAGTTCGCTCTTCCTCACTGTCTACTCTCTGAGGCCTCTGTGGGCAGGCTCTGAGCTGGACCCTGGAGGCCTAGGCTAGTGGAGGCAACATCCTAAAGATAGTCAAAGATTTGGTGGGATCAAAAAGGGAGAGTTCATGACCTGGCCATTCTGGGAGGGGCATCTGGGAAGACATCTTTGAGGAAAGAACAAGTGTTCTGGGCTTTGAAGCATGAGTAGGAGTTCACCAACAGGCCACAGCAGAGAAGGAAGGGCATTCTAGACAGAGGGCACAGCCGTGCAAGGAGTGGAGGTGTGGAAAGGAGTCAAGGTATAGGTGCTCTAAGGCTGAAAACAGGCAGCAAAAAAGAGAGACATGGCCAGAAATTCTAGAAAAGTATTTCCAGCTTCTGAGGTGTGTTAAACAGGTGTGCAGGTAAAAACAGTGCATCTCTAGACACAAAACTTAGATTCAGATGGAGCAGGTCTTCCTCCAGGACAGCGGTTCTCAACTCGTGGGTTGCGACCCCGTTGTAACAATGAAAATACATCATGGCGTTAGGAAGGTTGAGAACCACTGCTCCAGGAGCTCCCCTAATCCCAGCTGATCCCTGTCTCTGCTGAAGGCTGTTGAGTGAACATGCAGCCCAGTTACACTCGGGATTCACCAGGGCTGACGTTCTGGTCTCTTTTATATCCATCTCCTCCTGTCAACTTTGAGCTCCCTCAGTGTGGAGACTGTGTTGTACTTATTCACCACAGTTTCCAGGGCTTGGTGAACACAGAAGCTCACTCAATACTCAGTGAATGGATGAATGAGTAAATGAATGAATGGGTGAACAGGGAAAAGGCAGAAAGAAATGAGCACAAACAGGCAATAATACTGCATCATGTGTGATTTCCATGTTCTTTTTGTAATCTTCCATCCTTGATATATGTTAACTCTGATTTTGTTTCATAATCAAGCAAAAACCAAATACATATTAGTTTGATTTGAGAATGAGAGGCTGTTTGGGGTGTGCAGTGGAGGCAGGATTGTTGCAAGATCAATGGTGATGAGGCTGCTGGGCTATCCAGGTGTGGGGCCATGTTGGATGGGGTGTGCAAGGGGCTATGGGGCCTAGAACCTCAGTTTCTTCATCTGTAAAATGGGTCTAATAGCCACTCAAAACTTAAATTATGACATTCAAATAAAAATTTCCAGCATTTATTGAAATCAGTCCATGCCCTTCACAGTCCTAGTAAATGCCCTCCATTCCCAGGTGAGCGTCATTATCTTTAGGTGGAGAAACTGAGGCAGTGGTTCATTGAAGTCCTAGCTCAGCCACATATAAGCTGTGTGATCTATAGGAAGCTGTTTCCAAGCCTCAGGTTCTCTCTGTAAAATTGGAGTACTTCTTGAGTTTTTGTGGGGTTCGAAGGATTATGTGCGTGCAGCAAGACAGTCCCGTAGGTAAGGGCCGTGTGTCTTGAATTACCAAATAGCTACGGTTACCATCTAGTGACCATCTACACAGCACATCAGTGGCTGAACTGAAATCCCACCTAGTTTCTCTGACTCCAGAGCCCATCTCTTTGCAGCTCCTCGGGTGTGAGCCTTGTCAGCTTAGCAAGAGCTCTGGGTGGCAGGTGCCTGCCTGGTTCATGGCAGGGCTGGGCATAAGGGAGCCGGTCTAGAGCTCCCCTCCCTTGTGGTACAGTGGAGACAGGAGGAGGCTCAGGGATGCTGGCCCCGTTGGGGGCTCCAGAGCCCATGTGTCCAATGTGGCAAGTGGTTTCCCAGCAGCCGAGGCGCCATTAATGGGCCTCTCTTCATAATAATCTGCTGTGATAACAGACAGATTTAATTAAAAAGAGCGCACGTCCTCCTTGGCAGGAAGGCTGCAGCCAGGGTGTGGGGCCTGCAATTAAAACTTAGCTCCATAAAGTCAGCACACAGGCGTGGGTGCCTGGAGCTTCCCAGTTTTCTAAAAAGAACGTACCCTGCCCCCCACCATGCCCATGTTATTTATCGAGTTAATTTTGTCCTCTGGCCACAGCATGAACCACTGTGGAGCTCTTGAGGCCCGACCTTGACTTGCCTTCTGCTCCCAGGCCGTGCTAGGCGCATGCTTGCCTCCTCCAAGAAAGGCTTTGAACCAGGAAAACCTGGGCGGGGCTGTCCCTGGCTTTGTGACATTGGGCGAGTGACTCATTCCTCTCAGATCTGCTGTTTCTGCATCTAGATTTGGGGCAGAAGCTGAAGCTGCCCCTGAGGCTGGGCGAGGCCTCAACAGGGCAATGGGGAACGGTGCTCGGAGAATGCTAGTTGGGTTGTTGTCACTTGTGCTGGGCCTATTGGCCAGAGCTCACGAGGCCTTGGAGAGAGGGTGGCCAGGATGGTTGGCGAGGGCCAGGCTGGCTCTCAAAGTAGGAGATGTGGCAATTAAGAGTGGAGACTGGAGTCAGAAAGAGTCTGATTAGAATCCTGGTTCTGACACTTGCTAGCTGTGTAGACCTGTGACTTTGCCCCTTTGGGGCTCTGTTTTCTTATCTGTAAAATGGGGCTGACAGCACCATTTCCTTGCAGGGTTGCAGCCCGAGGAATCCTCAAGCCAGGGCATGACACCTGGCACCTAGTGAATACTCTAAGGGTGTGGGCCTGGGTGCCATGGCCTGTGACACTGATTTTCAGGGCTGAGAGATGGGTCGTGGCTTCCTGGCCCGGCTCAGGGTGAAGTTTCCCTGGAGGCCTCAGGCCAGCACCCAGCAGGGTGGAGGGGATCTCCCTGTGTTTACTTCCCAGGTGCCCACTGCTGTCAGGCTGGGGATGGGGGCAGCCGCCTCGTGGCCAGATCGGTAGCCTGATAGCAGGGTCTTCGAGACAAAGCTATCAGAGGCAGCGACAGGATCCTGAATGGGCTTCTTCGTGTGGGTACAGAATTGCATTCGGCTTGGATTTAATTAAAAAGACTCAAATCTTTCTGATAATCCTCCCAGCAACGGCTGGAGCAGGGCCTGAAGAGAGCTCCCTGGCAACGGCGCATCCTGCTGATAAAGAGTCCCTCGCTGGCCCGGCATCGCTGCTATCAGCCCTGCCCATCACTCGGCAAGGGAGGGCAGGGAGGCAGCTGCCACCCCCACCCTGTGTCCCCACTCCCGCAGTGCAGATTGCTGGTGGCCTTCTTTGTTCCTGTCTGAACCCCGGCCCGGCAGCCACACCTTCCCATGCAGCCTCCAGCTGCTCCCGCTCCCGGATTCCCTGGTACACCTGTGCCGAGGCCAATGCCCAACTCTGGAGCTGGTGGAATAGGCAGGTCTCCCACTCAGCTCCCGGCCTATGCTTGTGCTGTCCTCTCCGCCGGGCTCTCTTCCGAGGGTTTCCCCTCCTCCTAAGTCTTGGCCCAAGTGTCCCTCCCCAACTCTGATTTCCATACGAGCCCCTGGAGTAGGCCTGGCAGAGAGCAGGGGTCAGAGAGATCTGGTAACTGGCCGACTGATGAAGGAATGAATGGGTGTGGACTAGCTGGCCAGACCTGGCCCTGGGGCTCCTGTCTCAGTTTTATGTCATCCCAGGCAGAAGCCTCGCAGGTCAGGACTGAGGCTTATCTGCCTCAGTTTCCTCACCTACGTTTCAGTGCCACCTTGCCCAGCAGAGGGACAAGACTCAACATTCATGCTTACTGCCCCCACTAGTCACCCCTCAGTAAGGCCCAGACCTGGAAAGCAGGGCCCTCAGGGACACTCTACTGCACAGCCTGCCCGCTCCTGCTCCAATTCTCCTGCCAGAGAGTTCAGCCTTCCTCCTGTGGAGGGTGTAGCACTCCACACACCCCAGGATCCATTGAAGACTTTTTTTTGAGACAGACTCACCCCGTCGCCTGAACTGGAGTGCCATGGCATCATGGTAGCTCACTGCAACCTCTAACTCCTGGGCTCAAGTGATCCTTTTGTCTCAGCCTCCCAAGTAGCTAGGACTACAGATGCTCACCACCAAGCCCAGGTAATTTTTCTATTTTTAGTAGAGATGGGGCTTCACTCTTGCTCAGACTGGTCTCAAAGTCCTGGGCTTAAGAGATCCCTCTGCCTTGGCAAACTCTTGGCTTAAGCGAATGAAATGTAGGTGAGGAAACTGAGGCAGACAAGCCTTAGTCCTGACCTGCCAGGCTTCTGCCTGGGATTGGATGCTAGGACTGGAATCAGGAGGCTGTGGGTCTTTGATAGGAGTGGAGAGGTGGGCAGAACCCAGCTGAGGGCGGCAGGGAGCAGGAGGCAGGAATGTGGCCAGGCTGAGCCCCCTCTGGGGAAGTTTGCTCCTGCTGGGGGGTGGGCAGTGGGCTTGGCTGCTGGGGGAGGGACTCAAGCAGGTTTCTAGGCCAAGGGGAGAGATAGTGACAGAGACAGAGACAAAGAGACAAAGAGAGAGCTCAGCACCAATAGCATAGTGGTTATGGTGCTGGCCACATGCACCAAGGCTGGCGGGTTTGAACCCGGCCTCGGGCCTGCTAAACAACAATGACAAGTGCAACAAAAAATAGCGGGTGTTGTGTTGGGCACCTGTAGTCCCAGCTACTTGGGAGGCTGAGGCTAGAGAATTGCTTAAGCCCAAGAGTTTGAGGTTGCTGTGAGCTGTGACACCATGGCACTCTACCCAGGGCAACATAGTGAAACTCTGTCTCAAAAAAATAAAAAGAGAGATAGACAGAGAGACAGGGACAGAGACAGAGATAGAGACATAGACAAAGAGACAGAGAGACAAAGAGAGAGACTGAGCAACAGAGAGAGAGACAGAGAGGGAGACAGAGAGAGACAGACACTGATAAACAGAGACTGAGAGATAGAGACACAGAGACACAGAGAGACAAAGAGAGACAGGGAGAGAATCAGAGAGAGAGAGAGACATGGAAGGGGCAGAGCTCAGCAGGAGGGCTTGCCCCCCCCTTGATGGCCCTGTGATGGGGTGGGGAGGGGGCCTTCTGTTTGGGCCCTACAGTGTAGGTGGGGAGTTCTCACTGAAAACCCTGGCTGCCTTGGTAAGAGGCATGTGCTGGCCCAGGGCAGGGAGGACTGGAGGCAGAGGAGGGCCCAGGGGAGGACAGGAGGGCCCTGTGTGGTCTCCTCAGCAGTGCTCGGTCACCAGGGGCAAAGCACAGGGGACAACATGCTTCCATATCAGGGATCAGGGATGGGGAATTGAGGCTCTTGGGTGTCAGTGGCCACCTCCACCCCCAGCCTGGACGGTCTGCTTCCACTCACTGCTTTGCCCCTCTCCAAGCTCTGAGCACCGTTCCTCTGTCCCCGACGCCCACCCCTGCCCTGCCACCCCAACAGGCACCCTGGGGAGCCTTATTGAGGGTGGGAGCCAGGACAGAGGACCTGGAGTGGATGTCACACTGCTGCAGCTGCTGCTGATTATCAGCATGATAATCATAAAAGGTGATGGAGGGAAGAGCGGAGGAGGAGAGGGGAGGGAAGGGATGCTCCCCAGCCCTGAGTGCCCAGAGCAGGCTCCAGGCTCCAGGTTCCACAGAGCCACCGATGCTCTCATTTAATCTATGTAACAACCCAGAGACACAGACACGATCATTATATTCACTAACAGAGTAAGAAATTAGGGTTCAGAGAAGCTGGGAGCTGAGGCTACA
>NW_003852409.1:29270926-29337743 GCF_000181295.1 Otolemur garnettii | reverse complement strand
GCTGACCTAGGGCACGCCGAGGGGTCTGCCAACCTTGCTTTCCTGGGCTGTTCTCTGTTCCCATTGCTGAGGTCCAGAACACCTCCCACCTCCCGGCATGAACCAGAGGGGATAGCAGGAGCCCTGAAGACTCTGCTGCCCCCATCCCTAGGATCCGGCACAGGGTGGGGGCTGGCTCTGTGTAGGTGGGGTATTGGCAGAGATGGGAGAGCAGAGGGCAGGTGGCAGCACCTTGAGCCAGGGAACTCTGGGCTTGCAGATGGGTGTGCCAAGGATAAAGAACCCTTAATAGACTCTGGGGGTCTCCAGCCATACCTCCCCAACAAATGGGGAGGACACAGAGAGACAAAGAGAGACAGAGGGAGAACCAGAGAGAGACAGAGACAGGGAAGGGGCAGAGCTCCGCAGGAGGGTTTGCCCCTCCTTGATGGCCCTGTGATGGGTGGGGAGACCAGCTTTCCTCTGGTCTTCCTGTTTCCAGGGCTCGGCCTGCACCTGCTGTGAGTGGGTGGTAAGGAGGATGCTGGGAGGGTGCATGGGCTGGGGAGGTTATGGGACCCTATACCGGGGGGGGCAGGTGCTGGGTAAAGCTGGGGGTGCTGAGGCTATAGGGCCTGGGAGGAACTAGGGAGAAGGCCCAAGTCCCCAGGAGCCAGGACAAAGCTGGGATTCCTCCTCAGATGAGCATCCCAAGTGATCCCAGGCCCTGTATAGATCAGGAAGCCTCCCACTGAGTGGATCAGGCGTACTGGCATTCTTCTACTGGGGTGTTGGGTGATTTCTTGTTAATCTTTTGAAAGCCAGCAGGTGCAGGGTGTGAGGGGTGTGGTCTGGGTAGTTGCAGCCTCATACCTGATACTGGGTAGTGTCAGTATCTATAAGAGGGACAGACCTAGAATGTTCCCCTGAGCTCCAGTCTCCAGAAGGGACACAGAACACCCCAGTAGCAGCTTTAGGACCCCAGGTGATCTGCTGAGAATTGGGTTGGGAGGGGTGTGGGGGTCAGGGCACAGCGAGGAGTTGATCTGGAGACTCCAGGACTCGGGGTGCAGGGAAGCTGAAGGCTATTCCCAGGCCCCACTTGGTTGCGGGTCTGCATGTGTGTCTGTGTGCACTCCCAGAGTTGGCAGCCATGGGCAGGAGCTAAGAAGGCAAGGGGGGGGCGAGCACTCCAATTGGGGAAGGTATGGCGAAGGTGTGGGGGCGGGCCTGTTCCAAGAAGAGATGGGAGCTTAGTTGTGGGAGATGTATGAGATGTGACTTTGGAGCTTCCGACCACAGATGTCTCACCTCTGGGGAGTCAGCCCCTCGGCTAGGGGCTGCGGCCCCAAAATGACTGTTGCTTATTTGTTGGACAGTCTTGCTCTGTCTCCTGGGCCAAAGAGCGCTGGCATGATTATAGCTTGCTTTAATTTTAAACTCCTGGGGTCAAGTGATCCTCCCACCTCAGCCTCCCAAGTAGCTAGAACTACAAGTGCCTGCTACAATGCCTGGCTAATTTTTGTATTTTTTGTAGAGATGGGGTTTTATTATGTTGCTCAGGCTGGTCTTAAACTCCTGGTCTCAAGTGATCCTCCTGCCTCAGCTTCCCAAAGTGCTGGGATTACAGGTGTGAGCCACCATGCTCAGCCACCAATAAATGTTTTTAACGAGCTTCCAGGTGAGTCTGATTGTTCAGGAAGGTAAGCGATGGATAGGGAGGACCCAGGGGAGGGGGTCTTCAGTGGGGGCATGTCTGAGTAGCCTACAGCCCCTCCAGTCTGCCTTCCACAGTGTCAGCAGACCCTCAACCACTTGGTCCAGTGGTCAGTCTGTTAGTCATCCATTTTTTAGAGAAATGTGCTTTTTTTTTTGTTGAAAAAGTTATGAAAGTAATACACACAATACCTATTTATTAGAGAACGTTTAGGGGGAAAAATGACAGATTGAAAAAAATCAAAACCATCTATAATCCCCTCACCTAGGGGCCAGCACCATTTACGAAATTAATGTACATATTCAGCAATATGCATTTTAACGTATTCAACAAGTCCTTATTAAGCCCCAAATTTGTTTGCAGGAGTGGGATGGAGCAAGGGAGAAGCCGGCTACAGAGAGCAAACACACACATGCACGCACACACACAAAAGTGGTATCCTATGATCTGCACCATTTAGTTACCTAATCATTATCCACAGTGCAGCTCTCCGATGTAACAGATACATACATATTTAGCTTAACATTTTTATTTTAAAATCTTTAAATAAAAATACAAGCAGAAGACAAAAATTTAAAAAGAACAAACAGCTATATAGTCTTCCACCATTTACCGTTAACATTTTGGGCTTGTTGGGAATTTTTATGAATAGCATTTATATGTTTCTTTTTTCACAACTATGCGTATACTGTAGCTACTTCTTGGCTTTTGCTTTTCTTACCCAACTATAGTCTGGAGCCCACACGCTTCCCTGCCACCACCCACAGATCTCCGTCCTTCTATTTAGGATGGATGTGTAGCAATTGAGTCATTCTCTTAAATGTTTAGCTTGTGTCCAGTTCTTCACTTCCTTGTAAAGAGCTTTAGTGAATGCTCTTGTGCATGCATGTCGTCTTCTTCATGATAAATTCCTAGGAGTGGAAATGTTGGGTCAGACAGTCAGTATATTTTATTTACTTTTATTATTGTTTCAGGTTAATTTGAGAGTACAAAGAATTATATTACAATGCTTGCGTTTGTTAGGTGGAGTCCCTGTTGTAGTTGTGTCCTGCCCCCAAGAGATGTGCCGTACACCCTAACATCCTGCCCATTAAGTGGGAGCACACCCGTCCCTCTCCCTCCTCCCCTCTCCCCACTCCCTTGTTCCCCCGCCCCCCACCTTGAATTGATTTGAGTTTTTCTCTTATGTGGGTGTGTATTAGATCGTCTACTGGCTTCATGTTAGAATTGAGTACACGTGATACTTGCTTTTCCATTCTTGGGGTACTTTACTAAGAAGAATGTGTTTCAACTCTATCCAGGTTAATACAAAAGCTATAAAGTCTCCATCTTTCTTAATGGCTGAATAGAATTCCATGGTATCCATGTCCAGTTTATTAATCCATTCCAGAGTTGGTGGGCATTTAGGTTGTTTCCCCTTTTGACAATTATAAATTGAGCTGCGATTAAGAATCTAGTGCAAATGTCTTTATGATAAAATGATTTTTTTTCTTCTGAGTGGATGACTGGTAGTGAAATTGAGGGATCAAATGGGAGGTCTAAAGTGAGTTCTTTGAAGATTCTCCATACTTCCTTCCAAAGAGGTTGTATAAAAAATATGGAACACTTCACAAATTTGCAAGTCATCCTTGTGCAAGGGCCTTGCTAATCTCTATATTGTTCCAATTTTAGTACATGTGCTGCCCAAGCGAGCACCAGGCTGTGTTAAAGGCTGTTCACGTCCAGTGCCTCTGGGTGGGCTGCGCCAGTTTACTCTCCTGCCAGCAGAGGGAGCTCCTCTTTCCCTGGAGAATCACCAGCACTGGGTGTTACAGTATTCTTTTGAATTTTGCTCAATCTGATTCAAAACATGCTACCTCAATGTTGTATGAATTTGCCTTTCTTTGAGCCTTTGGTGAGGTTGGACCTCTTGTCTTACACATGTGGATCATTTTCCTTTTGTGAACTGTTACTGTTACATTTGCAGTGAATTTTACATTTATAAGAGATATTTATTAATACATGTAAATACAGAGGATACCAAAATATGTATACACATTTTAAGAAAGGAAAAAAAGTATTAAAATTATACTACTCAATATATACCAAAAACAAAAGATGAATTGAAGTCACAGCGAGCACCTC
The DNA here is from genome assembly GCF_000181295.1 of Otolemur garnettii. NCBI lineage: Eukaryota > Metazoa > Chordata > Mammalia > Primates > Galagidae > Otolemur > Otolemur garnettii. The sequence goes on along the minus strand of NW_003852409.1, from coordinate 29,333,923 downwards.
TTGTAATTGCAGAAGTCACATGTGACTTGAGTATTACAAACTTAATATAGTTTTCTCCTTTCTTAAAATGTGTACACATTTTAAGTACACATTTTTGGCACCCTGTGTATATTCACTTTTATCTGTCATATGTCTAGAAAATATCTCTCCTCTCTCTAGTTTAGAGTTTATCTCTAAGTTTGCTTATTTGGAATACAGTACTTTGGTGTCCTAAATATTTAATAGTAGTGTGTAAAAATAATATGATTTTAAAAATATTTATAATTTTATTTAATTGTTTCAACATAGCAATTAAATTTTGTTTTTTAGTCTTTGGAGTCACACTTAGAGTGATCTTCCCCATACTCAAGATTATGTAAATATTCATCAATATTTCATTCTGATAATTAAAAAATATATACCTTCTTAAGAACTTTTTTTTTTTGAGACAGAGTCTCACTATGGCATTCTTGGTAAAGTGCTATGGTGTCACAGCTCACAGCAACCTCAAACTCTTGGGCTTAAGCGATTCTCTTGCCTTAGCCTCCCAAATAGCTGGGACTACAGGCGCCTGCCACAACACTCAGCTATTTTTTTGTTGTTGTTGCAGTTGTCATTGTTGTTTTAGCTGGCCTGGGCTGGGTTTGAACCCATCAGCCTTATTGTATGTAGCTGGCAACCTACCCACTCAGCTATAGGCACCCCCCACCTTTTAAAAACTTTGACCTTTAATCTATCTGGAATTTATTCTCATGTAAGATAGGAATTTAACTTTTTTCTCCCAATGTTTTCCCTGATGTTTTTATATTATTTATTGAATTTATTACTATTTATTATCTTCCTATCCTTTACTGTACTAAATTCCCATTGTCTTAGGGTCTATCTTATCAACATGCTTGTCTCTTTCTCTTTTAGTATCTTTTTGATTTAATGAACATAGTTTTATACTCTATTTTGTTCCGGGGTGTCCAAACTTTTGGCTTCTCTGGGCCATATTGGAAGAAGAAGAGTTGTCTTGGACCACACACTAAATACACAAACACTAATGAAAGCTGATGGGAAAAAAAATCCATGCGTAATTTTCATGATATCCATCACCACAGATAAGCAAAAAAAAAAAATCCTTACATAATTCTCATGTGGCTCACAGGCCATAGGTTGACCACCCTTGTAAGGGCAAACCTTCTCATTAATTCTTTAAGAATTTTTTAGTGATTCAAATACACTTGTATTTCCAGATGAACTTTAGAATTATTTCAGTTGAAGAAGAAAATTCCACTGATGTTTGTACTTGTGTTAAGTTTGTACATTACTTTGGAGAAGATGGACATTTTTGTAGGAATCAATCCTTCCATCTAGGAAAATGCTCAGTTTTTACAAAGCTCTCCCTACTTATTTAAAAGTTCATCTATGTCCCTCAGTGAAGTTTTTAATGTTATTTTTAAAGATCCTTGTATGTTTCTGGCTATGGTTATTTCTAGGCATTTAGTACTTTTAAATGGCTGTACAGTTTTTTTTTTTCCTCATTATATTGTCTAATTGGTTTGCTTCTGAAATATGTTTTGATAGAAAACTTATTTCTTTCTACTTTTCTAACCAGTAGACATTTTACCAAACCCTCTTTTTAGTTCTACTAATTTTTTATTTGATTGTTTTGGATTTTACAGGCAAATGATATCATCATCTGAAAATAGTGATATTTTCTTTTCCAATATTTAGACTTTGTATTAAGCCTCTGGTCAGCTTTGATTATTTCATCCAGCAGGTTACAGTCTAGGTCTGGGAATCATGGGTAACCTCAGGTATGGCTTAGTAACCTGGGCACCTCCTTCACCGTCTGGGCTGTGTCCAAGAGTAGGGGAGGGCAGTAGTTTCCTCTTATTCACAGTTTTGCTTTCTGAGGTTTTTAATTACCCATGGTTAACCACAGTCTAAAAATATTAAGTAAAAATTCCCAAAATAAATAATTCCTAAGGTTTAAATTTGAAGATGTCCTAAGTAGAATGATAAAATTCTGCATTGTCTTGCTTGGTCCCACCTGGGACATGAATCTTCCTTTTGTGCAGTAGATTCACACTATCCATACTGCCCATCTGTTAATCCCTTAGTAACTGTTTTGGTTACCTGGTTGGCTGTTGTGGTTTTGCAGTGCTTGTGTTCAAATCACTCATATTTTACTTAACTGTCCTGAAGCACAAGAGTGCTATGTCTGATTTATAAATTCAAGTTTATTGTAAGTATGTATGTGGAGGAAAAAACATAGTATAAATAGAGTTTGGTACTACCATTTCAAGTGTCCACTGGGGGGTTTGGAATGGATCTCCTGGGACTAAGGCAGGACTCCTGTGTATAAATGTATTTATGTCACGAAGACAAAAAAGAGGACAGCTGAGCCAACATGACCAAGACAACATTGTATCACAGTTGCCATCACAGATGTCCTTGTCAGCAACCTGGTCTGGTTCATACACCTGCCACCTGTGCTTCACTCTTAAAAAGTCTGCATCATATTTAAGTTGAGAATGGGCATTAAATGTGATGGATTACACAAGAAGATTTTCCTTATCTGAAGGAATTTCTGCATACTGGAATAAATGCTATTTAATCATGATGTAGTGTATTTTTAATGTTCTACTAGATTCTCTTTGATAGCATTTGATTTTGTATTTTTTCCATCAATATTTACAAATGCGATTATTTTATAGGGTTTACAAATCTGTCTTTGTTGAGTTATGGGATTAGATTTTTACTAGCTTCACAAAATTATAAATGAAACTTCCTATCTTTTCATGTTCTTTGGAAAATTATAAATTATATGTGAATTATCGGTTCTTTGAGAGAACTCATAAAACTATCTGGGTCTTGTGCCATTTTATGGCCATCTTTTTAAAACTAAAATTTTACTATGCCACAAGCTTTTGACAACTTTCTCATTGATCACAGGATAAAGTGAAAATGACACAAAGGTACAGTATAATTTACTCTGCATCAGCTCTCATTACCTTCTATCCCTTACTTTATACCCCAGCCATACCTAACTTCTGGAAATTCCCCCAAACTCTACAGCGAGAGACCAAGAGGGTGGGATGGAATTTTGGTTTGTTCAGTATGGAATCTCTGGCACTGTGAAAAAGCTTACCTTTGACCGGTATTCTCTAGATTCTTGTGGAATGATATACACTCTATACATGTTCACTGAAAATGAACATGTTCTCCTCTGTGCTTGATCATATTCTGGTCCTGGAGGAAGAGTCCCAGCCCCTATCTTCAAGTTGTTGTCTGACTACTGAGGAAATAGGTAGGTAAGTAAACAGACCTTTATAGACAATGGGATAAGTGCAGGGAGGGAGATACGTATGGACATATGGGAGCACCCAGAGGGGCCATCTGGGAAGAAGAGATCAAAGGTGACTTCTAGGAGGAGGTGATCCTGGATTTAGTCTTACATAGTGAAGAGAAGCAGGGATAGGTAATTCCAGGCTAAGAGGATGCCATGAGCCAAAGACCAGAAGGAAGAACCATTGTCTCTTATGGGGATGATTGTTACTTGTATCCTAACATGTGTTCCTGGGTGCTCAGGACTTCCAAATCAGCATAGGCGGCAGAGTGAAGCTTTTGAAATGTGTTGCATTACTTTACTGAAAACCCATTAACAGCTTCTTAGCTCACTCCAGATAAATTCCAAAGTCCTAACTATGAATAACAAGATCCCACACAATCTGGCCCCATGTTTCTCTGTGTTTACCTTATCACTCCATTCCAGCCATTGCTCTCTCTGGGACAACCTGAACACTCCCAGCTCAGGACCTTTGCACAGTCTGTTCCTTCTGCCCGGAAACCTGTCACTTTCTTCAGGTCTCTGTTCAAATGTCATTAGTGAGTGAGGTTCTCCTTGACTCTTATATAATATGACAACTCACTCATTTATTCTTTTTGTCATTATCCTGTCTTAGTTTTCTCTGTACTAGTAATGTCACCTGATACTACACACACACACACACACACACACACACACACACAATGATTTTTAAATTAAAAAAAAATTTATAGGGATTTTGCCTTGTTTACTCTTTTTTTTTTTTTGAGACAGAGTCTCAAGGTGTTGCCCTGGGTAGAGTGCTGTGGCGTCACAGCTCACAGCAGCCTCAAAATCTTGGGCTTCAGTGATCCTCTTGCCTCAACCTCCCAAGTAGCTGGGACTGCAGGCGCCCACCACAACACCCGGCTATTTTTTGGTTATAGTTGTCATTGTTTGGTGGGCCTAGGCTGGATTTGAACCCATCAGCTCCAGTGTATGTGGTAGGTACCCTAGCTGCTTGAGCTATAGGTGCCAAGCATGCCTTGTTTACTCTTGCAGCTCCAGTACCTAGATTACCATCCAGAAGAATGTGCTCAATGCCCCTAAGCAGTCAGGCGTGGCTGGAAGCAGAGTGCAGAGGAGGGTGAAAGAGGACTCGGTCCAGGCACCAGTAGATAGCAGAAGCCTGGGCAGGACCTTGGATGATGGTTGAGGAGCCTGGACCTTCTGGAGGTGACCAGGATAGGGTAACAGGGTCAGACTCATGTTAGGGATGGTCATAGTGCCTATCAGGAAGAAGGTGGGCTGGGGGCAAGAGTGAGATTGGCAATAGTGAGAATGAGTTATCCCAGTGCAGACAAGAGGAGAAGGACTGGTTATGGGGTGGAAGAGAGGGAGGAGGTGAGAATAGTGGCCAGGTTACTATCCTGGCCCAGGGGAGAAGATGCCATTCATTGACCTGACCCTCAAGGAGGAATTTCTGATTTAGATATGTCAGGCCTGGGGCTTCGGGGCACCCGCTTGGAGGTATCTTGGAAGCTTTAGCCCAGGTGGGTTTAAAACTTGAGAAAGGCCTAGACTAGCAGGAGTGGTTTGGGGGCTGGCATGTGAGATCTTGACATCATTTGTATTGTCATCATCACTTTTCTCATCACCTTCAACCAGAGGTGTCTAACCTTTTTTTTCTGCCTCACATTAGAAGAATAAGAGCTATCTTGGGCCACACAGTAAATATACAAACACTAATGAAAGCTGATGAGCAAAAGAAAAGGTCCATGGATGCTTTTTGTGCTATCTGACTCCACAGACAACAAAACAGTCCTCAAATAATCTGCATGTGGCCCCTGGGCCACAGATTGGACACCCCCAAAACTAACTTTATTGACTGTTTACTACGTACCAGGTTCTGTGCTCCAGGCTCTGGGTGGATTTCTTTCTTGATGTGTTTCTATAACCCAGGGATGGGCTGCTGCATGTTTTACACCCTGCTCTCTAGAGAAGAAAACTCTGATTTAGAGAGTTTGCCAATTTCTGTGGTGTAAACACTATGGCTGATTTCAAGTTATGAACATGATGTCACTAAATGCGGAGTGGGAGTTGTAGGGTGGCCTTGTCATGTGGCATTTCTGCAACAGACACAGCAGACGGAATCTTGAGAGCACAGATGATAATAAAATGAAGTAAAGTCAGAGGAAAGAATGAGTTTGGAGTATTCATTACCTTTGATTTGGATATCATTTATGTTGTAAGTTTATATAATTTAAATTTTTTTTTGAGACAGTCTCACTCTGTGGCTTTGGGTAGAGTGCAGTGGTGTTATAGCTCACAGCAACCTCAAACTCCTGGGTTTGGGCAATTCTCTTATGTCAGCCTCCTAAGTAGCTGGGACTACAGGCACATGTCACAATGTCTGGTTATTTTTTTTTCTATTTTTAGTAGAGATGGGGTCTTGGTCTTGCTTAAGCTGGTCTCAAACTTCTGAGCTCAGGCAATCCACTTGCCTTGGCCTCCCAGAGATCTAGGATTAGGGGTGTGAGCCACCATGCCTGGCCCTATATAATTTAAATTTTTAACAAAGACTTAACAACTAGTTCACAAAATTAACTCCTAAATATGCAACAACAAATCTCACCATGCTCCTGCTTCTGTCCTGTGATGCAGATGCTGTGGTCGGGTTGGTGAAGGAAGGTCCAGCTGGGTAGTCTTGAGTAAGTAACTTTTCTGTCCTCAAGCATCAGTTTCCTCATCTGTGGAATGGGGACAATAAAAGATCCTTCTGGGGTGCTATGGAGGTTTAATGACCTGGTGCTTATGGAGCGTCTGGCATATAGCAAATGATTGATAAATGGGGAGTAGACAGCTAGTGTGTTATAATTAACGTGGATCCTGTCCCTAAGGTATTTATTCATGGTCTAGTAGGAGGAGGGGTCCAAAGACCCCACACATTCACAGGACTCCAATCCAGGCAGCAAAGGAAGGCTTCCTGAAGGAGGCTGCATTTGAACTGGACCTTGCAGGTATGGAAGAAAGTGGGTCCATGGAGTGAGGCATCCCTGGCTGATGGTGCAGGAGGCTGTAGGGATTCCTCTGGAACCTGGGGTGCATTCAGCTGAAAGGAGAGTTGAGGCTGGATCCAAGAAGAAGGAGGCTAAATGTCAAGGCAGAATCTGAACTTCCCTCCATGGGCAGCGGGAGCAGGCTGGTTGGCAGGATGTGGGGATCCAGTTTGCCTCCTGGAACATCAGTGCGATTGACCGGGGATGAGGGCCAGGAGGGGCAGGAAGGGCCATGGTAGTGGACATTCAAGGGGCTGTAGAGATGGAAGCCCACCCATCTGGGCTCCTTCACGGGACCTGGGTAGGGCTGAGGTGTCCTTTGTTCTCTTCTCCCCTGGACCTCCTGGAGAAAGGGCCGCAAGACTCCTCTCCCCAGTGCTCCAGCTTCGGCCCAGCAGCTAATCCTGGTGACACTGGGTCTTGAGGCTGGGCGGGGCGGCTGGGCAGCTGGCCTCAATTAGCTGGGGAGCTGGGTCTGGACAGTGTCATTAGGAGAAACCCAGAGCCTGGCCATAAACTCTAATGAATGCATTAATGGAAGGCTTGTGCGCCTCAAAGGGGGAAAAAAAGCAGGTCTAAATAAAGTTATTAACACAGCCCACCTGTGCTCGGCTCTTGGCCTGTATTGTTCAAATAGCCCATTAACTCCTGGAGCATCCAGTCTTGAAAGGGAGCCCTGCCTCTCTGAAGCAGACGCTTAACTGCGTTCATATAATTCAATTAGATTCCGCAGTCCTGGTCCAAAGGCATTCTCTGGGCTTTCATCTCCGTAATGGCCTGCAGGCCAGAGCGGGGAACAGGGGGTTAAAAAGAGGGGCTTGGTACCTGCCTTTTGGCCCGACCCTCCCCATCACCCGCAGGGCCCTCCACATGTTTCCTGGGCAGAGCGCCTCCGCCTCACGTGGCCTCCCGTGCCTGGGATTCTCGTGCAGGCCCCACTCGAGCGTCCTCAGTCGGGTCCCTGGGCCCATGCCCCCATCCTGCCCCACCCCCCTGTCAACCGGCTCCACACACCATGCCCCAACTCCACTCAGCCAACCCTATTAATAAAGAGTTAAGAAAATTCATTAGGAAGTAGGTCTTTTATAGATTCTGTTAAAGCCTTCTTCCTACTTCTGTCACTGAGCAAGGATAAAAATCCTTTTATCACTCTACAACTTGTTAATGTTCCACCCCGGGAGCACTTCATCTGTAATAAACATCTTCACAAAATATGCATCCCCAGAGAGGGGCTGCTAATTTCCTCAAGGCCTCACACATGTAAGGGATTTTATTGCCTGCAGGTGCTTCATGATATTGCGTGAGCTTCTAATAAACGTCCAGTAAACCGCAGGTAGCGCCTTGGAGAGAGATGGGCCCGTGCACCTGTCCAAAAAGGGCCTTTCCGCATCTCCACGCCTCCACCTTCCGTGGCCGGACAGCTCCCGAGCTCAACCTGCCCCTGGGGACACTCGCAGGTAAGGTCCCACAGTCCGCAACCCCTTGGCCCACTTACAGAGCCCGGGGGGGAGGGACTTTCTGCCATTTGGTGCCAGGAAAGTCCCACCCTGAAGCTACATACCTTGGTAGGAATAGCAAACACATGAAGATGTTGGGGATGTGAATTCTTGGTTTTCTTCCCTTGTTTATTTTGGGGGAATCACCCTGTTATGATCTATTGCAGAGATGTGATTATCTACACATTCACCTTCCCAGTTTGTTAAGAACTGAGATGGAAGGAAAAGAGAGCTTGCTTCTCCTAAGTGCGATTCATTCAAAATGTGTTTTATATATTCTAAGGGCAGCTTTTGGAATGTTAAAAATAATTGCTAGAAAAATACGTTGGAGCTCAGTCACTAGAAAAAAGATTACTATGGGAGTAATTGGAAGTTTGCATTTAATAAATATCTCTCTCCTCTCTGGGATTCTTTCCGAGTTTTGATCACATGAATTGCAAGGTACGTGTGGGGAGAGTGTGCCGGGCGTTGTTTTGTGGTGGGGGAGGCGTGCATGCCACCAAGGGGGCTCACATAGGCCCAGGAAGGGGATGGGGACTGGGGGACTGCTCAGGTCAGAGGCAGGGGACAGACAAGACGGCCTCTCCAGCTCCTTTCAACACAAGGTGCCTCTGAGAACCGGGGTAGGGATGGTGTGATCCCTTCTAAATCAAAGACAGCTTATGGTGTCTCTGGACACTAAATAACTGGCATTTCTGGGACACCTTCACGGTGGTAGGTCTCTGAGGGATATGACCTGAGGTCCGGATGTTGGCTGCAGTTTCTGTGAGCTTGTTTTTTTGTGTTCAAGTCTATAAATGCTGAGTGTGGCTGGCTCAGCCCGCTGGCCTAGTCCTCTGGGTGCCCATGCCAGCTCCAGCCACACACACTCTGCCCGGAGGAAGCCACCCAAGCTAGGGAGAAAAGAAAGAGGGCCGCTGGACTCAGCCCTCCTGTGGCCCACAGAGACATCACACTGGGGCCAAGGAAGCTTCTGGAAGGAGAGATCCCAAATGGATTTTGAAAGTGCTGAGGAGGAAAAGCTAACTCGGCCATGTGTGCAGGACCCCTCCTTTGCAGCCGGGGGGAGGGCTGCAGCAGAGTCCAGCAGGCTCAGGATCCAGGACTTTAGGGTCACTGGCCTGGGATGAGAAATAAGAATACAGCACCACCATCGCTGCACACTGCACCGATGGTCATAGAGTCCCCACACTCCTGCACAGATCTTGCTGTGGCTCATGGAAGCTCAAGAGGACCTTACCTCTGGGATCCTCCTGACCACCCCTTTACAGGGGAGGCAGCTGAGGGCTGCCTACTCGGGAGGTAGCAGGGCTTGGCACCTTCCCGCCAAGCCTTTGCAGCAGGGCCTAAGTCCCCATTTTCCAGATGGCAGGCTGAGGCTCAGCTGGCAGCAGGGTGACCTGCTCTAGTCCTGACCTCTACCTCCTCCCCAAGATGTGGCTGCTGCACCCCCACATCTCTGGACCGGGAGGGGAGAGGGGTCATTCACCCCCTGCCCCTGTCCCGCTGGCCAGCCTGGCCTGGCCCAGCAGAAGCCACGGGAGGGCCAGGGAGCCTGGAGTGGTTTCAGAAGCATGAAGGACATGATGAAAGCCCTGGAGCACTGGCCCAGCCGAAAGGTTAGAGGAAGCAGGATTATTCTGCCCGGGGAGCGGAAGGCCCAGGGGCCAGGGGCCCTGGCTAATGGTGAGCACCAGATGCTGACCAGCTGTTCTTTGTCTCCCTGGAGGCCCAGCAGGACCAAAAGGGCTTCTTCTGCAGCAGGAGGGAGTTAGGGGGGATAAGAAAAAGAACTGGCTGAAGGGGTGGTTGGGGCTGAGTGGGGAGAACCATCCCCTGCGGAACTGTGGGAAACAGGATGGCTGCCTCTAACCTGATTGGGGGGGCTAAGTGGGACCTGGGCCAGGAGGCTGAGCCCAGGCACCTCTGTCTATAAGCAGCAAGGAGGGTGACTTGAGGGAGTTAGCCTTGAGTACTCTCCTCCACTAAGGGCCTAGTCTGACTTAATCTGCCACCTGTGACTGCCCAGCCCTGCCCTGGGGACCAGAGGCTGAGCACCCCCTGGCAGGGTTAGCAGGCTGAGGTCTCAAGCCCCAAAACGGCGCCTCTGAGGTGACTGCCCCGAGCTCAGTGTAGGAGATGAGAGGTCTGGGAGACCCTGAGTCCTGGAGGCCTGGACCTGGCAGGCCCGACACAGGCAGGCCCACAAGTCAAAACTTTCAGCAGCCAAAGCTCCTAAAATGTCCCTGGGCCCCCACAGGTCATCAAAAGAAAGAGTATTTTACTGTAGCGTTAGGAAGTCCTGTGAAGTCCTGATACTTTCCCAAATGAGGTTTGGTGCTTTAAAAAAATCCAACTGAAATGTCTTGGTGTCTACATCTGTTCACTTGTTGGGCGAGCCAGCCTGGCGCTGGCTTCCTCACAGCCTCAGTTTCCTTGTCATAAAGCAGGGATCCATTCACCATGCAGGGAGGTTTTTGAAGAGAGGGGTTGGCGAGACCCAAAAGGCTCCATTAAGGTGGGCACAGAGCACGTTGGCTTCCTTCCATCCTGGAGACCTCAGACTTCACTCCAACTTCCAACTTCTGGACGGGAAACCTGGGGTGCAGAGGGAAGATGGCACAAGTTAGTCATACAGAAAGTCGGGGGACAGCCGGGTAGCATTCCCAGCCACACATGAAGTGCTGTTTTCTTGAGGGACTCAAGTTTGCCTCCAGCTGGAAAAACTGGGATGTCCCTACCCTTCCTCAACGTCATTTGGAACCTAAGGGTTGCCAGATAAAATACAGGATGCGCCATCACATCAGATAAATAAGGGATACTGTTTTTAGGATAAGTATGTCCGTGCAATCTTTGGGTACTAAAAAATACTAAAAAAATTCCTTTTTTATGTGAAATTCACATGTGATGGGATATCCTATATTTTTATTTGCTAAATCTGGCAACCCTACCCAGGGGTATCTCCCTGGAGGGGCTGCTCCATTTCCTCACGGGGACAACCTTTCAGGCCCCTTCTCCGGGAGAAGAGAAGTCACTTATTCTCCGACTATGGAGATATCAGCAGGCTGTGGTCATCCTTTTTCTGGGCAAAGAGCAGATAATGCATTTTCTTGTGACATTATTCTTTCAGTGTATGTTTTCGGAGGGGTCACAGAGGGGAGATTCTTCACAACGGGAATTATTTATCCAAGAAACGAGGTCCTTTCGAGTTTGCTGTTTGTAGAGAATGTGGCGGGCTGACAGCCTGCCACTGTAATCTCCGGTTTCTCTGAAAGGATATAGAAAACAGCCGACATGGCAGGGAAACTTTTCCTTCTGAAGCTTCTAGGATCTCATTGCCTCAGTTTAAAACATGAAGGACACAGGTGGATTTTTTAGGTGTTAAAGTGAAAGGAAAGAGTAGATAAAGTATAAGCAAAATTTCCCAGAGCAGGAATATGGCTCCCTGGAACAAGGGGATTTCATTTTTCAAATCATTGAGGACTTTTAAAAAAATTATTTCCAAAGGGACCCTTGCATTTACATATGAAGAGATTCAGAAAAGCTTTTCTTTATTTTTCTCTTTCTCTCTTCCCCTCTCTCTTCAGCGAAGACAGAGATGTTTAAGATAAATTATGTGAAGGAAGCAATCAGAAAAATAATATTTGCAGAGTCAAGAAAGATCTACAGAATGTGAAAAAAGGAAACACGAAAAGCAAATACAAAGCATGCTAGAAAAAGATTTTATATCAGATTTTCTCTAAAATAGTTTCACATTTGACTTCCTACTTTGGTGTGCTATTCTAATCACAATTAATTTCAAAATACTATAACCTTGAATTTTGACCCATTTTTCTCACTGTTCCCAAGTACTTGATGACTTTGTTTTTTAAAAAAACACCTTCCTTGGATCAGAAGGAATATTCTTTTTTTTGATTATTTTTTTTTATTAAATCATAGCTGTGTACATTGATACTGTCATGGGGTACAGTGTGCTGTTTTTTTTACACAATTTAAAATATTTTCATCAAACTGGTTCACATAACCTTCATGTCGTTTTCTTAGTTATTGTGTTAAGACATTTATATCAGAAGAAATATTCTTATGTGGAAAATACTATATGCAGTATATTTTCTTTCTAGAATGTTTTTCAAAGATAGAATGTTTTTCAAACTCTGCTCTTACAGTGGCAAAATTTTGTAGAAGCAGAAACCTAACCTCAATTCACATCAGAATCAGCTAAAGTCTGAAATAATGGGGTGAGTCTCGCACAAGGCACAGAGCAGGGCTGCACCCCATTTCTACCTTCCGTCCTTCCTCTTCCCTCTCTGAGGGTAGACCCAACCAAGATGGAACTCTCAGCCCCCTGCCCTGAGCTGGGAGGCGCGGCTTGATGTCAATTATGGCCCAATTCCAGAGGTGCCATCAAAGAGTTAACTAGGATGTCCCAGTGCGCAAATGTGGGATAATTGGGAAACAAATTCTACAAACATCTTGAAAGGGGCAAAAGACCTTTGATCTTTCTATAGAAAGGGAGACATTACACTGCTGTCTGCCTTTTGGGGCCTGCACACATCCCTACCAGGTTAAAGGATGGCATCTTTCTGAGAAATCAGCCAACACCTAATTCCGTGGTACCTTAATTATCCTAACTGGTTTCGTATGGCCAAAGGCATTTTCTCCAAAGATTAGAGGAGAAAAAGGGACTGACAAAATAATTAAATATGCAATTTGCCAAGCGTGGGCAATATGGCTTTGAAATCACCTTTTCAGGAAGTTTTACCGCTTGTTCATTGACATGTATATTGCAGGCTTCAGACTTTTATTTAAGCTCTTTTGATTGCCTTAATGGATTAATACCTGAGTACCATCAGTGAGGGGGCAGCAACCCAACCAAGGCTGTTTCTAATTTCGCAAATATTGTGCCCGCTTCCTCTGGTGTTATGACAAAAACAAGTAGGTAGAATTTGCCTCCTCACTTAAAGCAACACGCTGATCCCCTCGAATAATTGCTCGATGTAAGAATCTGCATGTCACATGTGGTGTTGTCTGTTATAGGAACCTTCCATGGTGCCAGGGGCCAGGGTGCCGGCGGCGTGGGCAGGCCCAGGCAGGCCCGTGTTGCGCACATTCCAGGCTTGGATCGGTTTTGGTGGCATTCCCGAAAACCATCTGTGTTTACGGATGGCTGAACGCCTCACAGCCCAAGGCCCCAGCAGCGTCCAGGGGTGCGGAAGAATGTGTCACTGCTGTGCTTATAACTCCTGACATGGGTAAGAAACATTCCATGGAGGTGGTGGGGGGGTGCTGCTCATCAAGATTTGGAGAGGAATCTCGGCTTAGGTCCTGCTGTATCCTAGGAAGGCATCCGGAAACCGGAGTTTGCTATGGGGGAATAGTTTGCATTCTGTACTTACCACGGGGAGAATTAGAGTTCAGAGGAGGAATCAGTGGAAATGATTGCACCATTCCCATCTTTTGGCTAGGCTGGGTGTCTCAGGGAAGGGGGGCAGCGTCTGGGCCCTCCTCTGAGGACATGGGGATAGTTTTGTCTGGGACATCTGTGGGTACCCAGTGGACAGCATCTGGAACACGCAGAGTAACTTGGTGCAGAGGGAGGCTGAAGTGTAGGAAAAAGAGAGAACACAGAAAACGAACGAGCCAGAAAGACATGGAGAAAAAAGAAAGACCCACATCGATCCCCTCACACACTCTGGGGTGTGTGACAGCAAGATCGCCTTTGAAGGTGGAGGGACAAGGCCTAATTGTCCCAGGGATGTGCACGGCGGCCTGGCTTTTTCATCATTCCCAGAGCTCCCTAATGAGGCTGTGGCCTCTCCTGGTGGGAACTTTGCTCCCTGAAATCAGCTTTGATAGCGTGGACGGACCGTCTGGGACGAGTTACTGGGTTTTCCTCTAGTCCTTTGAACCCTGCGGTGGTTTTGCTCTTTCATGGCAAACCGTGCGGACAAAGTCTGTGGCCTCTGTCCTGGGGCAGCACAGGCCATCCCACATCCTGCGGCACCCAGGTGTGGGAGAGACCGTGAGATGGCAGCTCTGGAGGGGGACACAGGCCTGGCGGTAGGCAAGGAGGAGACCTTGCTGGGCTCAACATCCAGATCCACTTGCCAATCACATGGGGTCTGCTGGCCCTTGGGGTTAAGCATCACCTAAAATGTGTCTCAGCAGGTCACAGTAGCGCCGAGGACTCTGGCTATGTCCTGAGCACATGCAGCCTAACAACAGCATTGCTGAGACACAGCGACTGCCCACTCGATGCTCGCTCTAAGCCCAGTGTTTGTCCCTTTTACAGAAGAACAAACAGAAGCTCCAAGAATTAGGGGACTTATTGAGATGGGGTTGGCTGCCATCCCACTGCCCTGCACCCAGCCACTGGCCTTCTCGCAGGGGCAGGAGCCCTAGCTGGCTCTCAGGTCCCTGGACGCACCAGTGCTCTAGCTGCACAGTCCTGCTGTCATTACTTCTTGCCCAGGACAGCTTTCTGCAGGGCCACAGCCATGAAGTTAGCAAGACCCTAGCTGAGGGTCTCCAGAGGTCTCCCTGGGTCGCAGCTCCAGAAGGGGTGAGGGATGCTGAGCCAGCCACTTTGGGGCAGGGGGAGAGCAAGGGCCCCGGCACTTGCAGCAGCCACCTTTGGAGAACTCCCAGTCCTGGGGACTTGTCTTTGATCTCTGATGATTGAAATAAACACCCTCTTGGGTGACTACCCTTTGCATCTGAGGTGCTTCTCTCCTGGCCAGCGGACACTGAGTGGCAGAGAGAGGCTGTCCAGCCCCAGTGGCAGAGAGATCCTGGTGTCAAAGGCAGCTCGAGAGAGCCCTGGCTCTGGCCGAGTGTCCTACCCGCTCTTCTGATCCATGCCCCAACTCTTTCAGCTTTTCAAGGGGCCCTTTTCCTCCTCTCAGCTGCCCATTTGTCCTCAGCTACTGCTGCTCAGAGGGGTGCCTGGGCCTGAGTCACCATGGGCTGGTCACCTTTATCTCTGCAGGCTGGCCAGCCTACAAGGAATGATCTCAACTCTATTCCAACTCATGCAAAAGAGGGCATCAGTTGTAAGCTTGAACTCACTCTGTCAGGCACCTACTTTGTGCCAGACCTTGGGCCAGCACTGGGGAGACAGCAGGAGCGAGTGAGATGTGGGCCCTGCGTCCATGGAGGGGTTTCCGACTCTGGTGAGTCACACACTTCACAGCCATGTGGGGCATCCCAGAGCACAGCCACACCAAGAGGAGACAGAGCTGGGAAAAGACGCTCTTACTTGGTTTCTGGTGACAGCCCACCCATGTCCCTCCAGGTCCCTGGGGACGGCATGTATCAGGGAAGCCACACGGGGCAGCTAAGCTCCCATAGTCCCGGCTCCCTCAGCAGTGTGCAGGCTGAGCTGCGTGGTGCCGCTGGGAAGTGGAGGTTGATGTTTCTGCTTGTGCACTTGGTGGGGTGTCCTTTCCACGTCCCCTCACTACCCTGTGGGCCTCTGGGTCACTTCGTGGTTCAGAGTACAAAGGGACAGGAAATAATAGGAGGGGCATGCTGAGAAAAAGGGATTTCACTCCCAACTTTTTATTATAAAAATATCTATGTGTAGAGAAAAGCTGAAAGAAGAGCACAGTGCTCCCCCCCCAGGTCAGCGTGCGCAGACGAGTGGCCACACTCATCACCTCTGTGTAGACACACATCCCGAGCTATGTATTTTTTGCTCCAAGTTTGAAAGTCCCAGATGTCACCCCTGAATACTTCAGTGAGCATTCCTAAGAATAAGGATTCTGCCTTAACCACAGCACCATCATTGCTTGAAGAAAATTCACAGTAGTTTGAGAGAGAGGGGTTTTGAGAATTAGAACAGGAGACTCTGTGGGGCATTATTATTTGAAAGGCCTCCTTCGGTTTCAGTTCCCCTGCGGGGCAGCGGGAAGGGGATGGCAGGACACTCGGGTCCCAGAGTTCCGAGCTTGGAAGAGCTGTGCGCCTGTGCACAGAAGGTGCTTGGGATGGGCACGGAGGTGGGGGGTGCTTCCCCGGCTGGAGCCCACCCAGGTCCTCCTCCCTGCTCCTGAGTACAGAGGTGTTTGTTCTTACAGCTCTCACCTTGTCCAGAGAAAGGGGAGAGTAGGAGCTTGAATCTCTGTGAAATCTGGCGGATTGGGGGCCCCCCAAGTCTGGGCTTCCCAGGTGCTGGCGGCACCTTTCTTTACCCTGCAGAGGAGGCTGGAGATAGGGACTTGTGCCAAGACGCCCACCCACCCCCAGTGCTGAGATGGGTCCTTGAGACCCTCAGCTATGATGTCTGGGAGGCTGCCAAACCTCCCTCTGACTTGAGCAGGCACAGGGGTGTACACTGCCTGTGCTTACACACATAAGAATGGCAAACAGAGGGTTCCGGGTGTGACCCTGCCTTCATCAGTGTGTGGGACCAAGTACCTCACAGGCCCAGGGGAGCGGTCCTGGTATGTGCACTTCTGTCCCTGTGTGTGACACTCGGGGGCAGAGGGCTACCTTTTGGTCTACATCCAGATATGTGACCATGAACCTGGAAGTCTTAGGATACAAATCTGGGTGTGTCCTCATGTCAGAATACAGGGCTGCATTCTGTGAGATGTTAGAAGGTGCATCTTGGTACAGCAGAATAGTAGTCAGCCTTAGAAAGCTGACATGTGCCACAACACGGGGACCTTGAACATGCCGTGCTAAGTGAAATCAGCCAGGCACACAGAGACAGAGACGGAATGATTGCAGCTACCCAAGGTACCTATAATCATTCCTACAGACAGAAAAGAGAATGGGTGTTCTCAGGAGCGAGGGGAGGGAGGAATGGGGAGTTATAGTTTCATGGGGACAGTTATAGTTTTGCAAGATAAAAATGATTCTAGAAATGGATAGGGTGATGGTTGCACAATAGTGTGTGTGTGCTTAAATGCCATTGAACTGAACACTTAAAAATAGTCAAGGTGGCAAACCTTACATTATCCATATTTTACCACAATTAGCAAAAAAGTGGGGTTTTGGTGCCTGAGACTGGCTGTGTTCTAAGTTGTCTTGTTTCTGAATGATGGTGGCAGCCATCCCCGTCCCCAAGTGACATAGTTGCTTACTACTGTTCACTAGGGAAGAATATTGTCAGTCAGAGAAAATCTAACAGAGCCAAAGGTACAGTTTGGGAACCGTATGAGTATCAGACCCAACTCCCGTTTCTGGAAATGCTACTGCGTTTGGCGTGAGTCTCACCAGCCGGGAATGAAACAGAGGCATTTTGTTAAAGGAAAGAACTTGATGAGAAATTGTTTTATGAAACCCAAATTTTGGCATGTTTTCACATTTTAGTTTGTCAGAACACAGAGTAATAAATGTTAAACATGTTGTTTATTATTACGCACGGTTGATTTTTTTATGATGACAATTTTATTTTAAAGTTCTTCATAGTCACTGCAGGGTGAGGTAGGGACTCCAGAAGAGAAGACTAGGAGAGATGTTTTATGGTTTATTCCAGCAGGACTATGGGGAGAATAGTTTTTATTAAAACAGACACCACCACCAACAACAAAAAGAACGAGAGGGGATAAAAGGAGACAGCCCAGGCCCCAGCCCCCTCCCAAGGGCTGGGGTGATGGCCGGGGCTGTTCACCGTCCGGGTTGCAAACCTCAGAATGCCGCTGCAGTGGAGCTGCCGGCTGCGGGGCCCCGTGGGGTAGACCTCAGCTCTCTCTGCTCACTGTGATCTTTGTTCCCGGGGCTGATACCTCAGTGGCTGGTTTGCCATTATAAACGGGAGCAGAGAGTGGCCAGGCGGTCTCCCTGCCTATGCTGTGAGGATGGCCCGGCAGGACTGCCACAAAGTCCATCCTGTGGGGGAGAGGGGACCTGCTGTGTGAATTTCTTTTTCTAACTCCTTGTCTTTGCCATCAGTAGATGGAGATGGGGGTGGGTCCCAGCCTCTTGAGGGCTGAGAATGGTGAGACCTAGGAGAGCACCATGACCTTCACACCTGGCCCTATCTCACACAGGCCTGGCAGGGTGCCTTCCCTCTAGATATCTCAGTTCCCTTAACTATAAAATGGGTTTCTGTGACCACCCTTCTGACTCTTTCCTAGGCGCTCAGCCTGGGCTGGGTGTTTTGTAGGCAACACTCTACTCAAACCTCAAATGGCTCTGTGTCCAGTTCTGAATCCTGTTTTCAGGTGAGGAATCTGGATCAGAGAGAGGAGTCATGTTGCCTGAACTTGGGGACTGATATCCCTAGCAGTGGGGGGCCAGGGTCCTGCGGATGTCTGCTCAGAATCTGTGTAAGACATAGGCTGGTCCAGGTGGGTGCTCTGTGCCCATGAGGTGATCTGGCACTTGGCCTCAGGGCTTGGGAGGAGGTGCAGGCTTCCGGGGATGCAGGGAGCCCAGCTCTGAGCAGAGGTCAAGGGTCCTGGTCCAATGGCCACAACTTTGCTTAAGTCCCAGAGAGTTTCTCCCTGGAAGGAGCTAGGGATAGTAAGCTCCTGGGTCTACACGTTTGAGCATCTGGTTAAGGGGCAGAGTCCCACACTACAGCTGTGCCAAGTGATGACTCCCAGTGTCTGCCTGCCAGTGGGGCCCTCTTTGGTGGGTTCTGGGCTGGGATGAGGGGGAAGCACTTTTAGGGAGCCCTCCCAAGAAGAGAGGCAGAAAGGTTGTGGCCCTGGTCTCATTTCACACAGCACAGGGATGAGGGTCTATCTTTCTGAGGCCATTGGTGGGCCAAGAGGAGTCTGAGGCTGGGGTCCGGGGTGGGTGGGGCAGCCTAGGTGATACTCCTACCTCCTCAGCTTCCCTTGGCACATTATGGGGCATGGAGTGGTTTGGAGAAGGAAAAGTGTCCCCAGCACTCCCTACCAGGGCCTTGTTCGTCACATTCCTGCTTTTGCTCCCAGCCTGGGCCAGTGGGTTTGAATACAGATACTGGCCGAGGCCAGGTGGGGCAGGCTAGGCAGGGGTTAGTGTGGGGATTTTCCCTCGATTGGGCCCAGAAACGGGTCTAGCCAATCGTCCAGGCCCCCAGGCCCCCTGGTCACCACCCCTGCATAGGAAATGCTTTTAAGAAAGTCAAGGCGGGAGACCCGAGAGCACAGGCTGGGAGTAAAACGCCGCTGCAGACTGCTGGCTGCTCAGAGGGGACTTGGCTTCTGCCCCTCTGACCCGAAGCTTCTCTAGCCGTCACCACCAAAGCCTCTAGCTCGGTGGCTGGATCCTCCATGAAAGGATAAGGATCACATTCTTCACTTTATAAGTTGCACAAAAGCCGTATGCATAATTAATGTGCAATAAATGTGAGCGGCTGGAAATTAACTAAATGAAAAAAAAAATATACTTAATTGTGAAAATTTAATTTTGCTTTTATTCTTTTTCTTTCTCTCTCTCTCTACTCCTCCCCTCTCTCCTGCCCTTTTACAACTTGTTATATTCTCGGAGCCCTTCAGATCTTGCTGGAGATCATCTTCTCAAAGATTCGCCTCCTGACCTCTTGCCGGGGAGCCGAGGACGAGATTAGTTTTAAGCTGCAGCCTAGTCAGTTACTTTCAACAGAGGGTCTGAGAGTGTCCACGAGCGTGGTGTTACCGAGAAGCACAGGGGAGTGTTGTAATCATACCCCAAGATCTTCCTTGGGGGACCTCTGTACGTGATTTCAAAGGTGTTGGTAGAAGCAATTTTGAGAGTTGCCTTTGGAAACCCGGAGAGAAAGTGCATCATGGCATTTAAAATTTTTAAATGTGAATTTGGTGGCTAAAAAGCCAAAGGACTAAATACATTATATATATTCAAACAAAGCATTTTAACCAATAAAATATCTAAGTCTCTCTTTCTTTTTCTTCTCATAATTTTTTAAAAGGACAAGACCTTTTCTAGGTGGTAAGATCAGTGGCAAAATTTCCCAGTGGAAAAATGTATTGACAGATTCTTATTGTCACATCTCTTAATAAAACCTGAGGATTTGATTTCAAGAAACAATCTACCCACTTGAAAAAATTATTTCTAAAAATGTTTTAAAGAATAAAACACTCTATTAACAGATACTTTGGGATATGATTTATTGCACATGCATAACAACAACAATAACCTAAAATATCAAGTCTCAGGAAATAAATCACTGCTGATCCCATCTCCCCTACATGCCGGCTGTTTTCCTGTTTCTACTGTCTTTCCCAGCCCTGATCTGTATCATCAGATAATTTAAAAAGAGGCAGAAGAACCAATAGACGAACCTGGTGTCATCTCGGCTGATTGGGCAAGAATGGTGTTTTTAGGGCATCTTAGTTTGTCTTAGTTCGCAGCTGGCCCTTCACAAGCCTTTGGAAAAGAGACTATCGATACAGTTGTTTATGCTCACTGCCACCTCTGCCCAGGTACCTGGTCCTGTTTAAGATGAACTGCTGTCATCCGAGAGTTGCCTGGTTGTCGGGGACCACAGGCAAGCCGTAAATAACCAGATTTGTGGCTGCAGATCGTCTCTGGCTGGCTGTGCCGGCTCCACCGCAGCCCAGCTGGCAAATGTGTCTCTGTGAACAGGTGGCCCACAGGGGACTGAGGACAGACAGTGGGCCGTGTGGCAGGCAGGTTTCTGCAACAGCCTTTAAGGACCAGCCTGGTTCCATCCTGAAACCACCCAGTGTCCGGCTGGGCCCTAGCTTCAGACCTTTGCATTAAACAGCTTATGACATGTTGGCTGTTGTCATAGGAATGCAATATCCTCTGGAGGTCCCCTTATTAAAAACCAAGGCTTGCTGCTGCTGCCCAGGATAGATTTCTATTCCATTTGTATTGATCACAGGGAAATGTCTCATTCCCTGGTTGACAGATATGGCCAGCAGGGAGTTAGTTAGCATTTGGTGGAAAACATTTGTTTCCACAATGATTTGGGGGACCCTGGGCCAGAGCTGTGGTTATATTCACCGGGGCATGATAGGTAATCTCTAGCTATGATATAGAATTTCAGATGTGGGGATTGCAGTCTTGTAGAACAACAGAGCCTGCCAGGGGCTTCAGAAAGGGCCCAAAGCAGCTGCTTTGTTTCCCACTCAGGGCAAAGGGAAGTGACTCAACCCACCCAAGATCTCAGAGGTAGTGGCACTTCTAGGAATTTATCGTACAGATAGATAATACCTGTCAGCATGCAAAGGATATTCATCACAGCACTGTTTGTAAAGGCACAAGCTGAGAAGCTGCCTAAATGCTCATCCTAGGAGGCTGGGTAAACAATTCTAATATCAGGCAGAATCGTGTGAAGAACTGGTTGAGAATTTTTGAATGTGGACCATCTCACATGGGTCAATCTAATCCATCTATTGACTAGAATGGTATGTAGTCTTAAAAGAGATGGTAAACTCTCCAAAGATAAATTATTAAATGAAAAAAGCAAGCTGCAGACAGTGTACCTGTTATGTTCCAAGTGAGTTTTTACAAAAGGAAACCTCCCCATATTTGCTGGTAGAAGCCCCTGCTCTCTGAAAGGAGACGTGAGCTTGCCCTTGGTGGATGCTGCCTTGGGGAGGGAATGGGCTAATGTGGGACTGACTTTTTGCTTTTGCTTATAGCCTTCATACTTTCTGAATTTTATATGGTATGTGTGGGTATGACAGATAGAAAATAAAATTTAAAACGAAGATTAAAATGTCAGTGGAGCCCTCATTACTCTGGGTTAAGAGCTCAAGAGACTGTGGTCTGAGAACTCTGGGCTTCAAGTCATTTCATCCCTTGGAGCCTTGGAGCCTTGGTTTTCTCATCTGTCAAGTGGGGGTAATGATCGTGTTAACTTCATAGGGGGAAGTGAAGGTTCACTTCAGACATGAATGAGAAAGCTCAGCACAGTGGCACAGAGAAGTCGGTACATGTTCCATGTTGTCATAAACGACATACAGATCATAACACACACACATATAATAAATGATCTGCATTTTGGTTTTCTTGGAAGAGTATTAAAAATAGCCGTGTGTGTTTGGAGTCTGGAGTTGAGATTCCTGAGTGTTGCATCTGTCTGGGGGACCATTGTACCGTTGCACTGACGGCTGCCCGTGCTGGATTTACAGGGCTGGATCATGATTTTTTTCTGAACTAGTAAATGGTCTTCCGCATCTCTGTGTACACAGGCAGGTGAACTAATAGAATTAAGCTTATTGGTTTAATTCCTCTGGGCCCCTTTGGTGAGGGGAGAGCAGCTGGATGAATATTTTAATTAAGCTCTGACACCCAGAAGTCAAAGTCCCCAAGTGGTCCCATTGGGCAAAGTCTTGCAGTTTGGGGTTTAATCAAGTTTGGCTTCAGAGTTCAAATTTCTTCCTGGACAGAAATATGTCATTAGGCGTCCAAGATTTCCACTGGAAAAAAAATACAACTTGACTATATTTCCTCTAGAGAATGACACCATGATTCGATTAGCCCTTTTTCCTTGACATTTTGCCCACTTTATTAACTTCTGCTTTGCTTTTAAGCAGGCAACTACTGTTTTACTTCCCTGAAGAAGCTCATAATATTATAATTCAAGTGTCAGGACAGATTAGGTTAAACGAACTGTGTAATTCCCGAAGGAAAACAAACTTCAAAACGGACGAGGTTTGCCTTGTAACATGTCATGGATTGCATTAGCGTTGAACGGGCGATTCTATCACCTAATGTGCTAAAGTTGGCTCAAATGTTCCCCACTCTGCAAGGTGAGAAATTACTTAGCTAACAAAACATTTAGTTTTCCTCTCTTTGCATTCTTTCTTTATGAGATCCTGAATGTGACATTTTCACCAAAAAATCTCTGTGCTTATTTGTGAAAAATGTATATTAAAACCAAAACCCATCAAATGGAAAGAAATCACAGATGGTTTTATTCACAAGCAGTAGAATTAATGGCCTCTCTTCTCTTTATAAATATTAGAAGCAGATGAGTTCATTACGATTTCACCCTAATAAAGAAAACCTGCTTGATTTCGACAAGACACGGACTTATCTAGCACATCTACTAAATAACAAAGGCGCTTCCCGCCCCGAAACACTGCTCAGAAACACCGGCTTTACCTGGATGGCTTCTAAATTAATGAAAAACACTCCGATCCAAAGACAGCAAAAGAAGGGTAGGGGGAAGATGGAATTCAAGGGATTTTTGAAAATGTGACTGATTTTGAAAAGAGAGGGTTTTGAAATGTTTACTTTGTGGTTTGAAATTTTTACATCTTTCAACAAAGCAGGCAGAGAAGTGAAACCATCTGAAAGGGCTTTTGAAAAGAGCGATTCAGCACAAGTTGGACCAAGCGGTGGCTGCTTTATCTTGGGCAATCTGTGCACATCGTGAGGCGAGGAGGCCCAGCCCAGTCCCCGCCTCACCATGCACGGCCTCGCCAGGGCTTCAAAGCGCTGTTGGCCTATCGTTCTGGGAGGGAACCTCGCCCCGATGCAATGTGCAGCCAGCTCGCTCCTACCCCCTAGCGCTGCTGCGATGTGGTCATCTCCTTAGTCACGGGGAGCCCGAGGTATTTCTGTTTGTGCTGCTTTCAGCACTTGTTAAGAAAGAAGTGGAAGGCTTCAGGAGAAACTGCAAAACATGTTTTTTTTTCTCCCCAGGGCCACGGCATCCATCATTGCAAAGATTGCTGGGGAGAGGGAATGAGTCAGCCCTTGGTGGTCGGGTGGGGAGGGGGAGATGCAGGGAGCATGGGCCGCTGTCCCAGGCCCTTCTTGGCTCAGCTCCCGTGGAAGGGCGTGGGCTAGGCGGCTTCCAGAGAGTGCCTCTAGGGAAGCCAGGGATTAAGAAAAATGGCATATCAACTTGGCTTTGGTGTCCAATTCCACAGTTCAGAACTCTCAACCCACACTCCTTTCCAAAGTCCCCCCAGCCCCCAAGACCAACAGGGGGCTTACATTGCAGAGATCAGACACCTGCACCAGAATCATGGCTGGGGGAGGGGTCGGTGGCCAAGGTGGAAATACTATTTCTACTCAGCTCCTTAAAAGCGAACGAATCCCAGTACCTTGGCATGGTCCCACGAGCCTGCATCTTTCTTGCTGTTCTGCGCTTTTCTCCTCCAAGTGACAGGCCCAGGTGGAGCTCTGAGATCTGTGAGTCCTTCCTTCATGCCTCAGTTCCACATGTATCAAACTTCTGGGGAGATTTTTGAGGAAGCAACAAGTTTAAGCCGAGACTCATGATTGAAATTCTCCAATAAATCCCTCCCAGCCAAGCCCTGAGGGTCTGTGGTTACTCCAGTAAGCAGGAAGGGCAGGAAGGGGGGTGTTCAGACTTCAAACAGGACTGGGGATGGAGGGGGACTGTGCGGGGAGAGGAGGCCACCGTCCAAAGGCTCAGAGTTAATTAAAGAGACTGTGTGGTGGCACCTATAAACACAGGCTCTCCACGTTAAAGTACCCACAGCTCAGGTGCTATGCAAGAACACCCTCTCACTCAGGGAGTCTGGAAGGGAGGAGACTTGCACGGAATTTAGGAGGGACACTTGCAGCCCTCTGGAAGGCCCCAGTGGAGAGGAAGACTTTCCTCCCACCAGGAGTTCCCAGGTTGCTGAGGAACTCAAAGGCCTCACCGAACATTGAGGTCTGCTGTCTTCCAGGCACAGGGCTGGCCACCATCTCCCCATCTCATAGATGAGCAAAGTGAGGCCCAGAGAGGTGAAGGCACCAGGTGAAGGGTGGTGTGGGAAAATTAGTGTTGGAATTCACATAGTCTGGCTTATGCTGGAGACCAGAAGTGGCCAGAGAGGAGTGGAGGACAGTTAGCCCTGCTTACAACCAACCCTCACCTCAGTGCCCTGCCCCCGGCACTGTCCACGACATTCAATCAGGTGCCGGTGATGTCTGGCCCAGCAGTTGGGCCAGGGCCTCCCCAGCTTCCCCACGACAAATGGTTCTCATTTGAAAGGGAGGTTATAAAAACACATGCCCAAAGACACTGTCAGGGAGCTGAGGATTAATCTCATTTCAGTCAAAGACCATTCCAAATATTTTTCTGGGGAAAGTGGGCGGGAAGGAAGTCAGGGCTCCTGGGGTGCCCCTCGGGTCGGAGTCTGCAGGCACGCTGTGATGTAGACTGGTGGGGGTCAGAGGTCAAGTCATACCTGGCTAGGCTGAGTCTGACCTAGACCGTGGCTTTGTGCCACAAGTTCCCGAGGTTGGCTTTGCAGGAGGCCTCCAGCCGGGCCTGGATGCTCTCACATTGCGTTCAATATCTTGGCCACGTTTCAGGGCGGCTTAAATTGCCAAAAGGAAAGGAAGGATTAGGCGCCTGGGACATTTTCATTTTCTGGATGGTGTCAAAAAGCTGAGTGTTTTTGCCTGGTGACTCAACCAGAGAGGGCCCCGAAGATCAGCCAGGGGAGGGGCACTGCCTCCAAGCCTCTTGCCTAGACACCTGCGGCCTACACAGCAAGTCCCCCTCTCCACCCAGAGACCAGACGGATTATTCACTCCGCTCCAAGCCAGCAGCTCCCAAACTGGGGGGCCTGGGTCTCTAAATGACAAACTGTGGGATCCAGGGCACAGGTCTGGAGCTGTGGGAGGGACAGCAGCTGAGCTTCCTTAATAACCCCAATAGCACCATTTAGTGAGTGCTCAGGGCGCGGCATGCTGCTGTGTCACCCTACACCAACTTTGTGAGGTAAGAACTTTTATTATCCCCATTCTACAGCTGGAGAATTATAAGGCTCAGGGAGGTACAGGTGGCTGCCTAAGGCCTGGAAAGCTGGGCAATAGTCATCCATCTCCTTTAACATTCTTGACAACTTTCAAGGTAGGAATGAATGGTTGATCTTCCATTTTACAGATGCAAAAGTTGAGGCTCAGAGTTGAGGCTCAGTGATACGAGGTGTTCAGGCCCACCTGTAATGGGAATGTAGAACAGGGGGCTTGAGGTCCCAAAGCCGAGTATCAGGCCCTTTCTGCTGATCGCGTTCTTGAGCTAGGCGAGCGCTGCTGCGGGTCCCAGCGGTCCCGGCTCCACGCGGGCTGTCCTCCGCCGAGCTCCGCAAGAGCTGGGCCCTCAAGGGGTGCGGAGCGGAGGCGCAGCGGAATGGCGTCCTGCCAAATAAACGTCCGCAGCGCAGGGACGGATTCATTTTCCGCCTGTCGGAGGAGCTCGGAAGAGCTGCGCTTCCTTTCTCTGAGGATCGGAGAGTCCCCTGCACGCGACTGGGCGTCCCGGCCGGGCCAGGCAGGTGCAGCCGAGCGCCCCCGCGCGGCAAGACTTTAACCAGCCGGCGGCCCGGGGGCGGGGCCTCGCGGGAGGCGGTGCTTCACGCCCACCCAGCCCAGCCGCGTTGTAAGGGAGGTGCCGGGACTCTCCTTTTACTGGAGAGGACACAGGTGATCCGGGACCTCCCAGGGACCCTGGCTGGGCCATGGGACTGCGGGAGTGGGTGGGTGGGGGGTTGTTGCCAGCTGCGGAGCGCCTTTTCCTGGGACCTTCAAGACGTTGTCCTGGCTCATGCTAGGGAGCCTCCTGCAGTCAGTGGGGTGAGATGTTGGCAGCCCTCCACACCGCGCTACACTCTAGCCCAACCCTACGCTATCCCATTACCCCAGAAGGACGTTCTGATGAGTGAGGAGGGGCTGGTGCTTAGCCCAGAAACAAATTCCAAACCAGGAGCCTTCTGAGCCTCTGTTAAAATGTAGCCAGGGACATGGTGGGAGCATCTCTGTGCACAAAGCAGGGCTCCCACACTGGGTAGTCAGGTCTTGGTGGGTGGTGGTAGGGAGACATGACCTTAGACCCTCAGGACTCCTTCCTGCCCACAGTGGAGGGGTCTTATGGGACCTTCCTCTGGTCAAATGCGCTCTGCTAGGTCCTACCCCCCAGCAGTATGCCAAGCCCTGGGCCAAGCTAGCAATGGGTCTGCCCTCAATTCCTCCTCTGGAAAGCTTCCGGTGGCTGGTTGCTATTCACCCAGAGCGCAGGGGCACATCACCAGGAGGTGGCAGAGCTAACCCTTACCTCATGAGCCGTCCTCGCCCTAACCTCCACACAACAGGACACCCCCTCCCCCTTGGGTAGACATGGGACTGCATTCAGGCACAGCCTGGAGGTGGGCAAACCTGGGTTGGATGGTTGCCCTGAGCTTCCCTGGTTGACTGTGCTTCTGAGCACTCCCTGCAACCTGGGTTTCCTCACCTGCTGATGGGGCACTCCCTCTGCAGGACTGCTATGATAACACACGTGACGGGCACCACTGCTGTCTTATCTAAGTGCTTACTGATGCCCTATGAACTAATGCAATACCCTCCCTTACATCTGTTTACCCCTCACATGGAACATCCTTCATCCCAGGCCCACCCCCTCTACAGCTCAGAGCACAGGGAAGGTACAGGCGGGAAATAAAAGCCATTTTTAAAGGATTTGGCAGGATAAGCAAAGATTCTTAAATAAGACACAGAAAACACTGATCATAAGGGAAAAGCTTGAAAATGGGACTATATTAATAACTTCTGTTCACTGAAAGATACCATTAAAAGGGTGAAAAGGCAAGCCACAGAGAAGATATTTACATACACATGTGATGAAAGACTCACTCTGAGGATATATATACAGAACATAGGAATAAAGGAAGGAAAAGACAACCCAAGGGAAAAATGGACCAAAGACTTACTAGATCTTCACAAAACAAGATGTACAAATGGCAGTACACATGTGACTGTGTGTGCCACCTCACTAGTCAACAGGAAAATGGCAATTTCAACTGCAATGAGATATAACTCCTCACATTTACTAAAATGGCTAATAAAAGTCTGAAAATATCAAATTTTGTTAAGGATGTGGAGCAACAGGACGTGTCACACACTACTGGTGTGAGTATAAATGACTACAACCATTTTAGAAGACCATTTGGAACTATTTGCTAATTCTGAAGCTATGCCCCATCTATAATCCAACAGTTCCTCTCCTACGGATATTTGCAGCTGTGATGTGTATACATTTCCAATAAATGAGCCAATTTTCCCAAGCCACTTAAGCATCACATGCCTGTTTCAGGATCAGTGCCACACTTTCCCTCTCATTAACAACTTACATCGGGATGGTACTGCACTGTGTTTGTTTGTTTGTTTGTTTGTTTTCGAGACAGAGTGTCCCTATGTTGCCCGTGGTAGAGTGCTGTGGCATCACAGCTCACAGCAACCTCAAACTCTTGGGCTCAAGCGATTCTCTTGCCTCAGACCCCCAAGGAGCCAGGACTACAGGTGCCTCCCAAAATGCCTGGCTGTTTTTTTTTTTGTTGGTGTTGTTGTAGTTGTCATTGTTGTTTCGCAGCCCTGGTGCATGAGGCCGGTGCCCCAACCATGGAGAGTGCCAGGCCTGCACTATGTTCATTAGCTTTAGTTGGTCTGGATTTGGAAGAGTGAATCCCCTTTTTTGCTATTTTCTTTTTTTTTTTTCCGAAATAGCTTAACTATTGTAGACATTTATTCTTCCATGATCATTTTAGCATTTTAGAATAACTTTCTCAAGTTCCCCTAGGACACTTGCTTAAATTGTTTTTAGGAAAGAATTTATAATTTTATTATTATAATTTTATTAGAACCTTGATTTGAGCCAAATGTGTTAATTTGAGAAGAATTGGCATCTTCACCTTAATTCAATGAATAAATATTTAAGAAGTGCCTATTTTGTGCTGAATACTGCCTTATTCATGGGGTCTACACTAGGAATGAAGGCTTTGGTCTTAAGAATCTTGCATTGTTCTACGGAGGTTTCTTACAATGTTAAACTGCTTGGTCCCTACTTTCTGCTCATTGAGATAGCCTTTGTCTTTTGTCAGAGTTCAAAAACCTTCATCAAAGTCTTCTCTTTCTTTGTTAGGCTAATTCCTAGACACTCTGAGGCTAACTGAAAAGTTCTCTTATTTTTAATTTTATTTCTTACTTGGTTCCAGAGTTGCTTTTATATTGTGCAACTTTGCCCAACTCACTCATTGGTTGTAATAGTCTGTTGATTCTGTTAGGTTTTCTATATAAATGATTATATGACAAGAATGATGGCTTTTTCTCTTCCTTTCCAATCCTTAATTCCTTTTTCTTGTCTTATGGCATTGGTTTCCATCTCCAGTGTCCACTGAGGAAATGGTGTTGGGGGGCATGCTTGACGTTTTCCTATCTTGAAGAGTATACATACAAATGATTAATGCTTAGATATTTACCAAATTCATTTTCTGCATCAATCAAGAGTTTTGTGGCAGTTTTCTCCTTTAGTCCCTTAATGACGTGAATTATATGGATGGACTTTCTTCTGCTATTGAACTGTTCTTATGTTCTTGGGATAATCCTTGGTCATTTTTCATAAATGATTATTGACTATACCACTGAATTCAATTCAATAACATTTTAATGGGGATTTTAATAACCACATTTATAAAACAAAATAGGCCTCTAATTTGTTTGTGTGTGTGTATTGAACTCATTTGGTTTGGAATCAACTTTTCTCTTGAGTTGAGTTGGGTGGTTTCCTCCTTTTCCTATTTTCTATAATGAGTTCTATCAGAAAGGACTGTCATTTCTTGGGAGTCTGAGTAAGTTCATCCACATGATGACTTGGTCCTGGGCATATTTTGAGGGAAAGAGGAGAGTCTTTGAGTTTATCTGAATTATTTAATAGTTGTTTAGTTTTCTCACAGCAATTTTAACATTTTATATTTTTCAGGTGTTTGAGGATACATGGTTAATAGTAATATTCTCATTAACCTCGTTGTATCTGTAGTTATTTCTTGTTTCAATTCTTATTTGCATCTGTATTTTCTCTTCTTGTCAGACGTTTGTCTTTTAGTCTCTTCAAAGAACAAAATTTTGGCTCTGTTTATAATTTCTATGGCTGTGGTTTCATTGATTCTGCTTTCATTACCATTAATTTCATGCTTCTTTGCATTAACTCATTGCTCTTTTCCCACCTTCTTCAGTTGAGAGCTTAGCTTGTTCGTTTCCAATCTTTCTTATTTTTGGATAATTTAAGCTGTAAATTTCATTGTATCTACCGCTTCAGCTGTGTTCCAGAAATGTGATATATAGTGATTTCATTATTACTTTGCTTTAAGATTTTAATAATTTCCTTAATGAGACCTGAGCCCCTTGCAGTTGTATTGTTGGGTCCTGTCCATCAGGCTCTTTCTCCCTTCCCCTGGGATCCCCCAGAGCAGGGTTCTAAGGAAGAACCTGCAGTCCCTGGCAGTTCACCTTCCTGTGCCTCTACCACCACATGGACTGATGCTGGCATGAAGTGGCTTGACCACAGCTTCAGACAGGCCAGACAAGGCCTGGCTGACATGCCCTTATCTCTGGTCTCTTTGGGGCCAAGGACCAGGTCTTGTCCAGGCAGGCCTGATGCTGGATGTCACTGTCCCTGTCCTGCTGGTATCTATCCTGTTGTCCATCTGCTGATGCTTTTGCTAGGCCTGTGCTGGGTGCTCTGTGGTGGTGTGGGGATAACAGATGAGACATGGACCCCTCCTTCTATGTGCTTCTAGGAGAACCTTCTAGGTGTCTTAAACAGTGACATGTGGCACCCTGTGCAAGGCATGCTTGGCTTGAAGGGGAGAAGTATTACCTTTGTTGCTGAGGGGTCAGATGGACATGGCAGGGGAGATGCAGGAACAGGATCTTGAAGGATAAATGGGAGTTTACCAGGCAGAAGAGTGAGGAGAAGGCATTCCAGGAAAAGGGAAGAAGAGCCTACGCAAAGGTAGGGAAGCAGATGAGGGTCAGAGGTTTGGGAAACTACAAATACTTCGGTGAGGGACAGTGGGGTTGGGCTGGACCCAGCAGGGAGGTGCACGGAAGCCCAGGGACTCAGCCTTCAACCCTGGGCGGTGGAGGGGGGGCTTCCAGGCAGCATAAGAGGAAGTCTTGCTGGCTGAATCTTGGCTTGTGGAAAGAAGATGACTGAGAGGAAGACATAGGAGGCGGGAGGTGGGGGGAAGGGGCTGTTGCTGTGAGCCAGGTAGAAGGCTGTGGGGCCAGAACTGAAGCCCGAGCAGCAACAAGAGCAAATAGTGACTGGGTCTGAACCAAATTTAGCCAGCAGGACTGTCAGCTGCCAATGGGATGGTCCCAGATAGCACTAAATGTAGGCACGGGAGACTCAGGGTCTAGGGGAGAGGGTGCAGCTGTTTCAGAGATAGGGTGTCAGATGGGGACAGTTTGGGGCTCAGATAAGGTGGCACATTCAACTCTGATGTGCTAAGGGCAGGTGCTCATGGGACATCCAGGTGGAGACCTCCAGGAGGCTGCTGAAACTAGGGGAGACAGGCCAGTGACAGAGCCAAGCATGATTTAAAGACAGCCTGTACAGAGCTGTGGCAGGGACACAGATGGGAGAGAAAACCCAGGGTTAGGGATGAGCCTTGGTCAGCCTGGAAACCGGCAGGGAAGGTGATAGGTGAGAAGCAGGGAGGCAGGTTGGACGTGCCATGTGGGCTAGGTTGTTAGCTCCTTGAGGAAAGGGGTGTCAGCATGTAGGTCCCTGCTGAGTCCTCGTGCCTGGCTTGGGGCATGCATGAAGGTGCTCCCATAGAAGGGCTTGGTGGACAGACAGATGTGTGGTGGGTGGCTGAGAGGATGGATGAGGCTCTGCTCACATCCCTGTCCTTGTCATCACAGAGCTGCTGGTGGGGTGCCCTATCTCTCACCGAAGGGAGGGTCCTCTGCATTCTGCACAGTCTCACCCTCTGGAGCAGATGCCTCTCAGGAGCCTGACCCTTGGGGACCTGCTCCGTATGCTTTGTATACACATGCGCCCCCAACCCTAGGCTGGAGCTACTAGGAATGGATGGGGTCACCCAGCTCCACTGACCGGTCTGTCTTGGACCCTGGATAAGGAGCCACAAGACAGCTGCATCGGGTCTCTGAACTGAGACTGGGTGAACTTGAGTGGCTACGTGCATGACGGTACCACGCTTGTGAGCAGAGCCAGAGCATGAGACAGTGTCTGCCCAAGCACAGGCAGAGGAGGCGACAGGGAAAGACAGAGGGGGACCGGCTGGGTGCTGCCAGGCTGGCCCCTCTCTGGCTCAGCTGCACCAGCTTTGGGGTCCATGGGACTCTCCTGGGCGGGTGCAAGAGCTGTGTACAAACTGCCTCCTCAGGGCCCTGGGCATCAGTCTGTCTGCCTTCCCAGGTGGTGTGGGAGGCCTGTGTTCTCCATGCCAGAGGCACCACCTGTACTCCCTTGGCATTTCCGGACCCAGCACGTAGGGGAGACTCAGTGTGTGGATAGTGACTTATAGTCCAGACCCCAAGAAAAGACCCACATGTCACAGTTTCTGCTACATTCCAAAAGTCCTGCCAGCGTCCTCACTCCATCTTCCCAGGGCAAGGCATTGAAATAGGGCAGCTGCCTGTGTGCACAGATACATGTCAGGAAGTGGCAAAGCCAGGCAAGAGCCCGTTTCTTTGAGCTGCGTGTAGGTTTGCCCCAGTTTCCCAGGAAACTCTCCGGCTGGCCTTCCCTCTGCTCCCACTGTGGGAGAGACCTGAGACCTCCCAAGGGTGGGGCCGGGGAATGATTGTCTCATCCACAGTGCAGAAGGCAGGGCTAGAGACACTGACACTCTTTGGGGACCGTCCTGGTCCCCATGAGGTGAGTGCTGAGCTATGGGTGGCCCCCATTCTCACTTCTTCCCACCAGACTCTGGTTTGGCAGGGCTGGAGGCAGTGACCTGCCAAGGTGGCAGAGAGCTCTGAGGGTGAGACCCCAACTGCTGGCTCCTCGCAAGGACCACGCTGTGGCCTGGGCCCTGTGGCTTCCCTAGCCATGTCTGGGGTAAAGATAAGCAGTCAGGACAGGACTGGAACCACCTCTAGCTGTGGCTGTCTCCACTGCCCTCACAGCTGCCACACTTGGGCCCTGCAGACAAAGGCTTGGGGCAAGTGGGAGGGGAAAGCAAGGGCACCTCCCTGCCCTTTGAGCCACCTCACATTTGGCTTCACGGGCTGTCCTGGCAAGCGAGATCTCTTCCCTGGAGTGCCCCACAGGCTGCCAGAGAACAGCAGTGCTTTCTGTCCCTCCCTGAACTCCCCTCACTTACAACTAGGCAGTCAACTCACACAGCAAAGGAGAGCACCAGCTCTTTCTAGAAGGCTGACGGGCCAGGGAGGTGACCAAGTGCTCATCAAGGACCCTACTGGCTGGAGAGCAGCTTGGGTATCTCCTGAGGGACACTGACCTCTGGTGGCTTTGGACACAACAGCAAACGGAGGGAAAGAGGTTAAACAAATGTTTATTTAACAAATTATATTAAGATACAGACAGTCACACAGTGAAACTTCCCTTTGCCAAGTACAAGAGTCACCTTGAATAAATACGCAATCAGGATGATGTCCCCAAGGTCCTTGTCCAAGGCGACATGGTCACACAGCAGCTCGAGTGGCCTTTGCAGGAGGAACAAAGCCCTATTCCATGGTGGTGATAGCTGAAGCCACCCTAAACATGTGCTCAGAACAGATGAAGAAGCCTGGCTGCCCTGAGGGTCCAGGCAGCCTGAGTAGGGACAGTCGCCCCGGGGCAAGGTAGACTAGAATGGAATTCACTGAGCCCCACTTCTGTGTGGCTCGGAGGCACACAGGGGTTCTGCCAAGGCTTGGCTCTGCCTTCATGCTCAGCCCCCCTCCCCATTCTCAGGGGAGTGGCAGGCTGGGACTCCCCACACACACCTGGGCATTGTGGGGCCCCCCAGCAGGCAGCTCTCGCACAGTGGCACGGTGACCGGCAGGGCCTAGCGGCAGCCGGGAGGTCCATCACAAAGCTGGAAACAAAAGGGTCAGCCTGAGGTTGTGCTTATGATGGAATGGCCCCCTCTGTGGGGTCAAATCCTGTCTCTGCCACCCAGCAGCCTCGCGCCTACGGACAAGCCTCAGCCTTTCCACCAGCAACAAGGAGCAAAGAACATCCACTTCCGGGTTACTTTGTTTGGGGGAGGGGATGACAGGAGTGTGCTCAGAGTGCCTGGCCTAGTCCCTGGCCAGGAGCAGGTGCTCAGTGTGTTAGTCTCTCTTGTCCTCCCGCTGACCTGCAGACTTGCACAGGGCTCCCACCAGTGCCAGTGGCTTCTCTAACAAGAGCATGGCCACCAAGAAGTGAACCGCTCTCACCAATAAGCAAGGGTGGATGAGGGTCTAATGGTCCTGTTATTTCTTTACTGAGACCCAACTGGGTTCTCTTCTCTCCAGTGGTGGGGATGTGACTGGCATCAGTTTTTGGACTTGGGGTGGGCAAACAGGGCTGGATTATAAATCTGCACGTGAGCCTGGAGCCAGCTGCCTGCTCCTCCCTGCCTCTGTGCCATTTCCAAGGACCTTAGAGTCTTTGACTTTTTGGGGGGGGGGTCAGTGGGGACACTGTGCTCTGGTTGGAGTTTTTCTGAGGGGGGACAGAGGGATAGCAGCAGCAGTGAGAAGGGCCAGGGGACCTGAGGGGTAGGACAAGGCCCTTCACCTCTCCAGAAGACCCCTGTCCTTCCCCTCCCACTGCAGCCAGAGGGTTTGCAAAGGAAACATTCTCAAAAGACACAAAAGGTCACTCAATTCCTAGGTGGGAGCCGGAGCCCCACTTCTCAGTTCTCCCATGGTCAGTATAAGCCCCACATAAGTGAGCACATGCGTGCACATGCGTGTACACACACACACACACCACACACACGTGTGCTCATCCTACCCACCTCTCAGAAGGCAAGAACTGGGGGGTTAGGAGCAGCCTAAAACCTACCACAGATACCAACTTGTCCTTAATACTGTCACTGCTTAATGTCTTAAGCTGCCATTTGCTACAACATTCACAGTCAATGTTACTCTTAACTAGGGGAAAAGGCTCCAGCTGGCCCAAGTCCATGCAGTTTGCCTTCCTGATGGCCCTGCAGCCCTGTCCATCCCAGCAGCTTTGGGAAGGTGTGTGGGGCCACCTGGTGGAGGCCCAGCTGGAGTGGGGCCTATGGGGTCATCAGTGGGGGGCTGAAGGCACCCTGCTCCTTTCCCAGAAATCACGCTCACTATTTGTGACCAGGGGCCCCACACTGTCACCTGGATACCTTTAGGGCCCATTGCAGCTGTGGAAATGCCTTGTTCCCAGCCAGGGGAGGAGAGTGAAGGACCATCGGGCATCACCTGTCAGAGATGTTCTCATCATCAGGGCATGGAAAGAGGTCAAAGGACAAAGTGCATGAACCCAGACGAAGGGGGCAGAAGTGACCAGAGCTCTGCCCTCTGCCTTCCCGCATCCTCAGACTGTTGGATATCACCCCTCTCTGTGCGGCTCTGTCATGCAGGCCATTGATTTTGAACTAGCCACCATCCAAAAAGCAGCAGTAGACACAGGTTCTGTGGGCTCCACAGGGCTCCCCAACTCTCAGAAATACACTGCTCACGTTGATGGAGATGGTGTCTGTCCACAGGTCTTTACGGGCACGTCCGCCTGGGCCCCACGGGTCTCCTGGACCCTGACAGATTCCACGAACCACCTTTTCCTGCTATGTTGCTGCCTGAGGGGCATGGGAGGGCCTCCCCCGACCAGGGGCACCCTTAGTCATCTCAGGTGGGGAGAAGTGCCCAAATGGAGGCCAAGGTGTGGCTGCAGACAAGCCGGTCTGGAGTCTGAGACGCCGGGACTGACGCAGCGGTGGGAGGTATCTCGCCCCTGCCTCTCAGCCAGCTGTGTCGGCTGGTTCTTCTCCTTATTCCTTTGGGCCTCAGCCCTGGCCACTAGTGTGGCACAAGTCAGGACCTGCAGCAGGGAGTCTGTCCCAGGGGAGGCAGCAGCACCTATGCCCCCCTCAACCACATCAAGCCCCCATGCCCAAAGAATATGACACCCACACTTGGAGGAACCAGGTAAACCCTAAGAGTGGACACTGCAAGGCCAGGCAGCCTGGGTGGCACCAGCCACTGTTATCCCGGCAAACGTGTGTGGAGTTGAACTCAGCACCGGTGCTGTGAGGGATGCCAGCACCAACGGGCACTCGTGGAGGAATGTCAGTTCTGAGTCAAATTCAGTGACCTGGGTCAGAGGGATTTTTCAGAACACCTTGTTCCCACTGTTCTGAAAGCAGATGCTGCCCGGACACAGCTTGGCTCTGAGAGGGGCGGGGTGCCCGTGTGCCCGAAACCCTATGGTCCCTGGGCCAAGGCAACTGGAGCTGTTGTTGGCATGTGGGTGTCCCTCAGAGAAGCCCTTGGGGGGCGGAGGATGAGCACAGCACTCTGGTCACTCTGCCTCCTCCCCAGAAAACAGCACCCCCTCTGTCCCCTGATGTTCCACATGGTGGGGGACGAGTCCATGGGATGTCCAAAGTGGGGGTCAGGGTCCATACCAGGGCCCACCGACTTCTTCCCGCCATATTTTCACAGGGTTGCTTTGAAACGCTCGGGGCACCTGGTTCAGTGGTGAGAGGGACTTGTTCCTCTGCAGCCTTGATCGGGGATAGTCAGCGAGCCCTGGGGGGGCAGTCCTATGTAAAATGCCAGCCCCCAGCGTCTTCCAGGCTGAGTGGTGTCTGCCACGGGAGGTCACATGAGCATAGGGAACCAACAGGTATCACTGGGTAGCGGAGCAACTGCCCAGGGCCCTGGGGGTGATTGTGGTGGGTGAGGCTTTTATAGGACAACTGGCCACCACACAGACATGTTAGGAGCTGCTGGTCACTACAGCACACACAGATTAGTCGTGGTTATGAACAATGTCCCCAGGGAGGGTGGGGTGTCATGTTAGGTGAGCTGATGACAGAGAGTGTCCACTCATCTGCCCAGTGTCTCTGGCCACCCTTGGGCAGCAAGGAAAGGGCTGGCCGCGGTGGGAGGAAGCAGAGGGATGGGTGAGGAGGGGAGCACCTCACAGCCCCAGCGCCCAGTCAGTAGTCAGGGGTGGCGTCTGCTCCACACGGCGGCTGCTGCTGGCTCCTCAGGACTGAGGGATCTGCTGGCACCTGGTGGGGCTCGGCGGGAGCCGGGCGGCGGCACTCTGCTCTGTGCGGAAGCTGTACTCATACTGTAGGGGTGGGGTGGGGGGACAGAGAGACATAGTCAGTTCATGGGACGCCAGAGAAAGCCGCTCCCTGGCCTTACACCAAGAGCAGGCAGAGGCCCCAAGGCCACCTCACTGAGCACCTGAACATAGAGCCACTGGCTGGGCTGGTGCCAGTGGAGCCTGCTCTGTGCCTATGGTGTGGGTGCACATGGGGTGTGTGCACGTGTGCAGATGTGGCTCTGGGGACGACAGGCTCCTGTGCTGGCACTAGCTCCCCACAAGGCGAGGCCTACGGCACCACAGTAAACACTTAGGAGGTGTCGCTTGCCAGGCCAGTGCTGAGAGCCTTGTTCTTTGTGTCCTGCTAATAAGGAGTGGCTCTGAGACTCAACCCCAAACCTGAGCAAGGCCAGCCATGGCCACTAGCTTCTGAGAACCCCCTGCTGGGCCTCAGCCTGATGATAATGTGTGGTGACCCAAGGACCCTGGGAGGGGCCACCTCTGACATGGCCCATGCCCTTCACATGTTTCCCTAACAGGATTCTCAAGAGCCACTCCCTAGCCTCATTGATGAGGACCCCTGTGCAGTCCACACAGCTGGACCAGGTGGCTGTTGAGAGGGGACCTGTCCTCTGCCCTGTAAGGCCTTAAGCCTTATGCTAGAGATCCAGCTCACCTAGCTGGCTCTGGATCATGGGCATGAGTTCCAAGTGTGATGGGAGTTTAGAGGAGGGATGAGCACCTCTGCTGGGCACTGGGAGCCTGCTGGGTTCTCAACACCCAAACGCAAGGCCTGTGTGTGGCAGAGGGCAGGCACAGTGGTCACTGTAGAGTCTGGTAGGCTGGGGTGTGGGGATGGCTTGGAACACTAGACCAAGGTAACCCAGTGCTCACCCTGGTTTCAGGAATGAGGAGCTGAGATTATGTCAGTGGCTGTCAAACACTGTAAGTACTTAAAGAACCTTTAGTGGTAGAAATGCCAGGAAAGGGCTCTCCAGAGCTGCCTAGTTCAACTCGGCCACCACAAGATGCAGCCCTTTCAGGGATAGGCAAGCAGGGTGGACAGGATGGGAGGCTGCCAGGAAGGTGGTTGGTTAGACTGCCAGCTGGAGATCGAGCATGGCTGGCTACAGGCAGGGCCCTGGAGTCCCTGTGCCCTTGCTTACCCTCCCCACCCACCCAGAGCAGGAGCCCATGGCAGGGAGCACTCCCAGGACCACACTGAGAAAGGAGGGACCCAGGGGCCTTCTGGGGCAGAGTGGGACCAAAAGCCACTGGAGAATGAAGGGACACAGCAGGGCTTTGAAGCCTTTTCCTCTCTTAAAGTGGAAAGACAGTAGGAGGTGGTGACAGCCAGTACTGCCAAACCCAGCACTGTGTCCACAGCACCCCTGCATGAAGGGCTGACCCACAACAACTCACAGACACAGTCCAGGCTGGGGCTGAGGCTGCCCTGGCCATTTGTGAAAAGGGCTAAGCAGAACCTGGTGGTCCCAGAGCTAAAGGGTCCGGGAGATGCTGACAATACAGCGTGGCCCTAGACAGACAGCATCTGCTGCCAGACAGGGTGGAGAGAGCAAGGCAGGACCCTCTGGGCCTTAGTGAGCTCATCCTGCCACCGGGTTCTCCTGGGGCCAAGGCCAGGAGGATGCTGCCACCTGGCGGCTGCTCGGGTATGTGCACTGCAGGCACCAGCTGGTCCTTGGTGGGCTTCAGCAGCACCCACCAATATCCGCCCTATGCTGTGTCCAGGGCTTGTAGGGTAACCGGGGAGGGACACGGACACGCCCAGCACTGAATGGGGTGGGGGCTGCAGGAGGGAGCAAGGAGGGCTGAGGGTAGGTCACGTCCTCCACATCCAGAAAGCAGAGGATGGCACTGAGAACAGCGGGTGCAGGGGACAGTGACTGTGCAAACTCCTGTGAGACTGAGGGGTCGAGGTGGAGGCCTGGGGCGGCTGTTCCCAAGGAACCATGTGTGCACAGTGAGGCCTTCAGCCCAGGGTTGGGAGAGAACTCAAGGGCAGCAAAGAACCTGGGATGAAGGTGGGGAGAACTGCACACGTGGTGGTGGTGGGGCTGCTGAGTGGGGGAGATTCAAGAACAGCCCACGGAGTCAGAAGGTTAAGAGGATAAGGCTGCAGCCTCGGGGTGAAGGACTAGAGGCATGAGGTGGGGGAGCCTGCCCCCTGAGGCTGTCTGTGCTGGTAATGCTTGGTGACTTCAGCAGGAGCTGCTCTGGTGGACCAAGTTTCCAGAGAAAGCTGCCCAAGGGTGGGTGTGGACCCTTTCCAGGGGCAGGAGAGGGTGGCATCCAGGGCACAAGATATAGCAGGCTTGTCTACCTTAGCATCCCCCCTTGGGGGTCCTGGGAAAATGCAGATCCTGATTCAGCAGGTCTAGGGTAGGGCCCGAGATCTGCATTTCCAAAGAGCTCCCAGCTGATATGATACTGCTGGTTTGGGGACCTGTTTAGACAATTCCATGACCCTATCCATGCATGTGGATAGAGTGGGCAGAGAGGGGCAGGCATCAGAGTGAAGCAACACACTCAAGAGAGGAAAGGAGGTGGCCCAGGGCCAGGACCTGGCAGGAGCAGGCAACTGTAGGACAGATGGTCTGGCTGTACCCTCCGCCCCTGTCCCAGGCCTTGCTAAACCACTGTACCAGGCTCCTGGGGGTGGCAGGGAGCAAGGGGTGGTTAGGCCACAGGTCAATCAAAGGAAGTTGATGACCAAACTCTGGATGCCCACAGGGCTGGACTTTTCAGCTGGTAGGTGGAGGAGCAGGAAATTTCCAAGCCTGAGTGAGCAACTGACTGACTAGGCAGAAGTGCTGTGATGGGGACCCTGTGTCTCTGTTCTAGTCACAGAGTCACAGGGAGGGGGCATGGGCGGGCCTTCAGGATGAACTGCTAAATTCCTATTCCACTGCACTCCAGGGCAAGAAGAAGTCACCACTGCACACTTCCCTCTCCTGACCCAAGCACACTGACCCTCGCCCCCACCCGGGGTGTGCAGATTGCTGTCCCCTCCCACCCCTCTCTCCCTGGGGATTTTTTCCCTTTTTAGGTTATCTTGGCTGGAGAAAAGCACTACCCTCCCCCTTGTTTTCTCTAACTCCCCAAATGAAATTTCAACATATGTCCTCAGACATAATCCCCCTCCGGCTGCCTAACCCTTCCCGCAGACGCTGTCCTCTGCCCCATTGCTCCTCCCTGCCATGTTTGCCCAAGAGACTAGGCCGCTTCTGGAAGCCCTTTCACTCCCTTGGGCAAACATTGAGTACCTTTGAAGGTGGATTTGGACCGGGATCTGTTTACTCAAGACATTAGTCTCCTGCATAAGAAAAACCTGCACTCGCGTACAAACAGCAAATCCTTTTTGAATTAAAAAAATTTTCAATTAAAAAGCACTTGGCCTGCTCAGCCGAGTCCAGCTGAGCAGTGCTGGGCCAGGGCGCCCTCTGGTGGACACAGCCTGCCACTGCAGTCACACATAGCCCAGGACTGGGGGGGCTTTGCCAGTAGAGACATCACTGTCAGGGGCTCTTTGGGGGGCTTCCTGGGAACCCCAAGAACCTTGCAACTGACAGCATCATGCTTCTCAGGCCCAAGTACAGTGTGAGAGTCCCAGCTTCCCAAAGTCTTTTTTCCTAGTGAGGATGGTATCCTGTCAGTAGGAGGTGCCAACTGTAGCTGCCAGCTGCACCTTGGAGGCAAAGTCACTTTAGCCCCAGCTCAGTGGCAGAAAGGGGGTGACTGAACCTACTAGTATACTCACAAAGGGCTAGTGTGAGCCATCTAGGGCAATCTGTGTGGAGAGCACCTGAGAGTAAGAAGAATTAGCCCTGATTATGCTCCTGAATCAAAGGTCTTAACTGCAGTGCCACCTGCTCCCCTGGGTGGTTCTGGTCTCAGTGGCACAGGGGCAGGAGGGTGTCAGTATGTATAAAGGCACTTAGCCAGTTAATAGTCAGCCAGGTGGAGAACCACTGCCTGGAAAGGATTAGCTGAGTATGTCACACTAGAGGGGGAGGCACTGTCCTCTCAGCTCTGCTCCCTCCCCTGACCCAGGAATGATCATGTCAGGGTATTCTGGTGGAGAACAGGTGGTAAGGGGTTGTTCCCAGCACCCTGGTTTTGCGGATGAGGAAACTGAGGCCCTAGGAAGGATGTGACTTCCTGAGGTCCCTGTGACTGGGGCAGTAGAGGACTACACAGGGACACAAAGAGTCCCCCAGAAACAGGTGCTATGTACCCACCTCTCATGAGCTAACAAGCTGGATCACCAAAGGCCCTGGAAGGGTGTGGCCCAGAGTCAGGGAGGGAACAAAGGGGGACCATATTCAAGCCAGTGAGAAGCATCTGGGGCAGGGGTGGCTGGACAGTGAAGGGCAGGCCTGGGGAAGCAGAGAGGTCCAGCCTCAGCACAGGTGGGGGTGGCTGGGAGGTTCTATACAGTGGCCCCACCTGCCTGTTTCTCCCAGCCTCTCCCCTGTCTGCTCCCACACACCAGCCCTGCCCGAATCCCAGGCATTCCCATGGCCAAGGCCACCAAATCAGCTATCTTGTGTCTAAGACTTAAAGACTCAGCTTCCTCACCCACAGCCCTAGCCCTCTGGGAATTTCCTCACTGAGGAGCTCCCAGTCTCTCTCATCTGTTTCTTGCAGCCTGGCTTTGGGAGCTCAACCCTCTGAGGGAGGAGGGAGGCAGATGCCATGGGGCACCCACACTGCTGGGCACCCTGAAGCACAGCTCTCTTGGGAGCACCCCAAGTGCGCAGCCAGCAGGCCTGTGGGAGCTGGAGCGGGGTCAGCTGCCGGTTTTTATCCCAGACTCCGATGCCCTCACCAGGCACTCTGGTTCAGTAGGCATGGGCATATGTTTTAACAAGGACTCCAGGTGACTCTGCTCAAGGGTCAGGATTGGAAGGCCCCGAACTTTTCCCCTCCTTCAAGCAACTGAAGGGATGGGCCTGAGGCTGCCTAGCATGCTGTGGTCCTACTCTTCTCATTTTTAACATGGAAACCCCTATTCCTACTTGCATTAGGGCTCCACAGAGGAATCTGAAAAAGCAGCAGGAAGCCTGGACACAGAGAGGATGAAAAGGGCTTCGCCTCACCTGGAGGAAGGCTGTGCACTGCAGGTGGGGGTGCTCAGGGAAGCTGCAAGCCTGTCACTGCCCTTGGTGAGGGTGAGGCTGTGCAGTGGGAACCCACCAGACATGGTGGCCAGGTGTATGGGAGCCGGAAGTGTGCTGGCGCAGAATCTTCACTCCCTGGGCCTCGACCTGTGTCTGATCCACTGCAGGTGACAAACCAAGCCTCAGAGTGTTGAGCCTCTGTCCAAGGCCAGGGGGGGCCAGGGCACAGCTGGGTGGTGCCCTCAGCTATCACACAGTCAGCTGTAGACAGAGGGATCAGCCAGCGTCCTGTGAACCCTTTGGGAAGCCACTTCTGTGTTTCTATCCTGGTTCTAATCTGAGGGCAGTAGCGCCAGAGCCCCAGCCCAGCCCCAGCCCCAGGGTGTCACTTAAGTGGAGGGGTTGGATGAGGACCTCTATGTGGTCTGTCCCCTCTTCTAGCCTGCTTTAGCCCCTGCCATGAGCCCTGGAAGCAGGAGCTGAGTCTATCTGGGCACTGTGGTATGCCCACTACCTGGTATAGCACACAGCATGGGAGTTGCCCAGAGGGGCCTTGAGCACAGCTGTCCTTGTCCTCTGTCACTCCTCATCAGCACCTGTCTCTCCTGTTTTCTGCTCCAAGCCCAGGCATAGTGGTGCTTCCACTTCTGGTCTATCCCTGACGATGCCTACTGCCCTAGCCTGCCTGCCCCCCTGGGTTCAGGGCTCACTCTCAGGACACTCTCAGCTCACAAAGCACTTTCCACCCAGGGTCTGGCAGGAGTCAAGTGACTCCTACCTCCACCCTGTGGCAGAGCACAGAGCCCTGCACCCTGCATGCACATGTGCTGAGGTCTGAGTGGTTTCTGCAGGAGTCTCCCAACACATAGTCCCTGCCATCTCCCCTCCTTACCCCTGCCAGCACTGGCTCCTTAACATGCCAAGGCCTCCCCAAGTGCTGCTCTGTCAGGAACACTCTTGCTCCCATTTGTCCTTTAAGGCCAAGCTAAAGGGGCACTTACTCTGGGCAGCACCACCCCTGTTTCCGGAGGGAACACATCACAACCCTCCGGGCTCCCCTGACACTTTTCACACCCTCCTCAGGTGCAGGGTGGCTGGGGAGTCCCGGCCATTCCAGTAGATCCAGGGCTGGGAGAGGTCATGGCCCAGAGGGATGAAGGAATGAATGGCTCATGGGTGGATGTCAGGCAGACAGATGGTGAGTGGAGGGGCAGATCAGGCTTGGGGCCCAGGTTGCAAAGGACAGAAAGCAGCTGGTTTAGGGGCTCAGTTCTTGGGCCGGTAGAAGCCATTCTGGTTTTCAGTCCTTTGTGGCAGTAGGAGTGTTGGTCTAGCCCTGGGTCCTCTGGGACACCGTACCCCTCCTGTGGCATAGTAATTGCTGTGGCAAGTACCAAACCCAGGGTGTGCCCATGGCAGCCCTGTGGAAGGGCAAGTTGAGTCTAGGCGTGATTCATACTTGCTTCTCTATGCACAGATGGTGTACAAGCTGCATGCTCATGCCATGCTAGCTCACATGGTTTTCCAAATAGTTACAAACATGGAAAAGTTAAGAGACTTTGCATAAAATGCCAACATTTATCTAGATATCACTGAGAAAAAAATAGAGGGATATGGCAGTTCCAGCCTCTCATTCTCAGAAAGCAAACCACAGCCCCACACAGGTGGGAGCCGCTTCCCTTCCTGAGGCCTGTGCCTTCTGGGCTGCTGCAGTCCCCACCACTCCCTACAGTGCGCCCAGCCAGGCAGGGAGGGCATTGATACCATTTATCACCGTGGTTGTACACTGTGTGCATCAGGAATGACAGGGACAAAGCAAACAAGGATGTGAAGTATTTCCTGGACCTGACTCCTTAAAGCAGGACAATGATAGACTGGGAAGACTGCATATTTTGAGAAAAATGGAAGAAAGCACATTTTGTTGTGGGACTGAAGACTGTGGTATGATTCAGGAGGGGACGTAGGCCCTGCTCTCTCGGCCCCCACCTCTGGCCTGGCCTGCCCAGGTGGGGCCGTGGGTGGGCTGTGGGCTGCTGGGTGATCAGAATAAACTCCCCTTTGTGTCCACAAACAACTCCGGGGGCCCTACTGAGCCAGCCTTTCAGAACTCGCCCGAATACCATCTAAGACGTGGGTATTTGTATTCCCCTCTCCTCGATTATTTGTAGAAAATACTTAAAATCAGCCTGGCTGCCAGCATGGTTGCTGGATGGAAACACAAGGTGCTGTGGGGACACTCTGGGCAGCTGCCCTCCC
Source organism: Otolemur garnettii (assembly GCF_000181295.1). NCBI lineage: Eukaryota > Metazoa > Chordata > Mammalia > Primates > Galagidae > Otolemur > Otolemur garnettii. Next base: position 29,289,758 of record NW_003852409.1, on the reverse strand, counting down.
CTCTCTGCTGTGCCTTGATGCGTACTCTTCTGATGCTGTAGCCTTCTACTAGTTCATCTTCTTTGGTATTATGTGTCTAAAACTTGAGGGGTAAAAGTTTCCAAAAGCATAAAAAAAGGGTAGAAACATCCCAGAAGAACCTGCAGAAGACCAAATAGTCACCTTGACTTCAATTTCATGACTCACGATGGTAACCAGGGCAGTAATTCTGTCTGGCAAACATCATCTCTGTTCCAGCTTTATTTCCTTGGGCTCAGCCTGCTTCTTATGTATACAAGGAATGTCCTGGGCCACTGTGGGAAATCTGTATGGTGGCTGCTGCTAAGCTGACATTGCTGCCTACAAAACCCAAAAGGATGGTCAGTGGGGGATAGAGGGGAGACTTTCAGAGTCTCAGAATTAGAAACTCTATTAATACAATCCAGCATATTAATATGCCCCAGAGGAAAAAAATACCATCTCAATAGATGATTAAAAGACATTTATCAAAAGCCACCATCTATTCCTAACAAAAAACATTTAGGAAAATAGAAATAGATGGCTAAGGCCTAACATGATAAAAAAAAAAAAAAGAAGTATGTCTACATACAGCGTGACGAAACGCGGCATTGTAGGTTAATATTGAAACTCCCATTGAAAGCATGGGTGAGACAGGAGACCCAGAGGCCTGAGGTAGCCTGGTGTCAGACAAAGGCCCACAGGGATGGGGGCAGACACTGTGCGGAAGGAGGCTGGGGCAGTATTCACACAGGACAGAACTGCCTGTCTGGGGAACCCAAGAAAAGCAACTGAAGAGCTGTCGGAAACAGTGAAAGCAGCTAGTGAGAAAGCTAGCTCAAAGATAATACAGAAGTCAATGGCTTCTTTATGAATAAGGGACAGAAAACAGAATGAGAGAAAAGGTCCTGGCCACAGAACCACAAAAACACAAAGCGCCTAGGCAGAACCTAAAAAGGAATGTGCAAAATCTCCATGAAGAAAACCATTCCCCTCTGCTGAGTAACCGGGCACACCTTGTTTCTGGATACTCTGTGGCAAACATCAATCATGCCTTCACTAATCTATGCATTCAATGCAGATCCAGTAAGTGGCCGGAATGGTTTTATTTGTGACCCCCCCCAAAAGATTCTAAAGTTCAACTGGAAGAATCATCATGTGATTATGATTAGGAAAACTTAGGAGTGATATAAGAGGAAACTAACTCTATCATATATTAAAACTTGTAAATCTGTAAGATTCAAAAACAGTATGTTAATAGAATAGAGCAGAATGGAGTCAAGTAAATATCCTCCGGTCCACTCATATATGAAAATACATGATAAAGAAGTCACAGAAGAAAAAACTCCAATGTTCCAAAAACTGACTTATACTAGAAGACAAAATAAAGCTGGTTCTACTCTTACATCCCAATAAATTTTAGGTGGATTAAGTGGTTGAAAAATATGCCACATTTTAATATATTCAAATATATAAAAGAGCAGGGGGAAAGAAGGTGACTGTTTTTATAATCTAAATGTGACATGAAGCCCAAATTAAAACAAAGACAAAATTGCCCACAGAAGTTTAAAACTTTTGTATAGCAGAACACATCATTAGTAAGGCAAAAAGATAAAGTGTGTATGTGTCTGAACGTATGGTAGAGAAAAGGCTGCTATCTTTAAAACATAAAGAGCTCTTCAAAAACATGTAGAAAACTAAATAAGCCACTGAAAATACCTGAGTAAAGAGCAAACAGAAGGCGTTCGCAAGAGAAATACAGCCAGCCAGTAAGCATGAAAAGATGTTCAACTCTTAAAGTGGCTAAAGGTTATTAATTAAATACTGTTGAACATTAAAAATTCCCATGATGCTTGGCCAGTGTGAGGATGTGGAGAAAGTGCCCCTCGATTATCACTGGTGAGGCTTTAAATGGGCCCGCCCTTTCTGGGAGGCAAAATGGTACTATTATATACTCTTCTAAAGAAAGGCTCGGGGGAGCAAAGGAAGGCGTACAAGGAAATCTACTGCAGCAGTGTAACAGTGAATAATTGGAAACAACTCAAAAATCAATCAATAGTGTATTGGTGAAATAAATTATGGCATAATCATAAAAGGGAACAACATGTAGTCATTAAAAAGAATGAGACAGACCTGCAAACTGACGTGTGAAGATGTACAAGACGTATGACAAGTCCAAAAGCAAGCCCAGAGCCTGGGTATGAGTCCACGGAAGGTCTGCACGTGTGTGTGCCCCAGGAGCTGACAGCAGGGGGTGTTCACCCTTTGCGTGTTCTCATAATATTTGCATTTTATAAATATGTGCAACGTTGGTGCTCAGGAGAAAACAATAAATACAAAAAAAATCGAATTCCAATTGGCAGGGTAGCTGCTTAACATGATAAACTGCCCAAAAGGTCTTCCACAATTTATGGGAAGAGGACTGATCTTGTCTGTGGTCTGACACAGAGGTTCCTAAGCTGCAGTCAGACTTTTAGGGAGTCTACAAAGCTGTGGTCCCAAGCTCCATCTCATATTTCAGAAGAAGACTAAGATTTCTTTTGTGCCTTCAGAAAGGCCATCTATTTAATTCATTTGTTAGGTTTCTTTGTTTTTGGCTGGAATTGTCTCATCTCTGAAACAAAGCTCCGTAGGAATTTGAATGGCAGCTCTGTGTCTTTAAACAATATGTAAAAGGAAAAGCAGAATAGGTTAACTTCTATCATTTACCTAATTTTTATTTAATAGATGAAGTAAGCAGATTTCTTTCTGGCTGGTGAAAATAATCTCAAAGGTAGAGAAAAGGCACCCTATTTCTTGCTGCAGTTTATGATGCTACCACTAGATGGTGGAAAGGGACCACACATTCTCCGGCTGCACCATTTCCTTGCACAAAATTCGCTAACATTAATAAGCACAATGAAAGCTTTCCAAAAGTAGAAAGAATGAACAATTGTGCTGGAATATGAACATTTTGCTCTTATAAAATTGGGATTCTGCCATTTCATTACTAATATGAAAGTCTTCTGCCTCACTCTCTTCCTGCTGGAGGTAGGTCCCCATCTGCTCTAACCTCCTATATGAAGGAGTCTGCAGAAGCCCACGCACAGCAGACACCCAAAAGTTGAATTCAAAAATTCTTCCTACCTCATGCTGCCAAATGTATTTTCATTAATTCACCTCAGCATCATGACGTAAATGCTGGTGGAATCGGCCCCAAGCTAAATAAGCAATAAGCCCCATTTTTCAACACACAAACACATAAAGATGTCAGCTCAAACTGTTTACTAATTAACACTTAAAAAGACACAAATTAGATATGCGTGGCTAAGAGCAATTATAATCAAGACGAATTTCTCTAGTCATTTGGGAACTGAAAAAAAATGCCTAATTGCTGGAACCAATGTTTTAAAAACTGAAATCACGCCAGTTAGCAAATATGTTCATTTAAAGAACATTCCACGTGACTACACTCTTGAGGATTGACTACAAACATGAGAACAAGGAAAATATTTAGGTATAAAATTAAAATTTTAAGCTCCCTTAGATTTATAACTTCTTCATTAAATATGTCTGCAAACAGCAGCCCATAAAAACCTGTAGCAATTAAGTGGTTAAATGAACTGCCTCCCTTGTCAATTTTAAGGGAGTGATTAATATTAGATCGTCCCTTTACTAATTAGACTCTCCCTCGTCTTTTCAGCTTTAAAGTCGAATGAAAATGGAGGCTGTTTGCTCCACTAGGAGCCTGGTAAGCTAATGAGCGCTTCCTCTGCCATGTTGCTGATGGGCACCTGCTGAAGGGCAGGTGAGTGGTGAGGTTACTGGGAGGCTGGCAGCTGTCGGGGCAATGGCTCTGTATGGAGTGGAAGGCGCTCACCTGCCAGAGCCCTTTCCTCCTCTAAAAGCCATGAGATCTGAGGCAAGGGGTGGCAGGTCAGCGACAGAGGCTGGGACAACCGCAGGATGGGGCGGTGGGTAGGGGGAGGGTAAACAGGCAACCAAGCCACAGGATTATTTTAGAAGCTGACGCCTGGGCTGCAGAGCTAGGGAGCTCCCACCCTGGCTGCAATGGGAATCCATCAGCTGGAGAAATGGGGCAACTGCTTACAAGGGAAATAAAGAGCGGCAGAGACAGAGAATATTTATATGCCCATCTTCTCACTCTGAGGGAAGATGCTTCATCACAGGGCTTGGCTGTGAAATTACACTTTTCCAGGCTCCCAAACACATAGAGCCTTTTGTCTGGGCAGCAGGGAGAATGATAAGGGCTTTTTGGGGACAAAAGCCCTATGAGGTCGCTAACTGCCCTTGTGCAGTGTCAAACTGGCTGCTGCCCAGCCCCACGGGAGTGGGGCAAGGTTTGGGCAGGCTGGGAAGGGCTCAACAACTGAGTGATGCCTCCATAGCCCTATGGCAGGTCACTGAACATCTAGAGTCCAGGCTTCTCCCATAAAACAGGTGGATGCCACTTCCTCCACAGGGCATAGAGGAATAAAGGAGAGAATCTCCATGGCAGGATGCTGGGCTCACTCGCCCTGTGTGGGAACCCGGTCAGATCAGGGAGGTGTTACGGGCCAGTGGAGATGTGTGCTCATGGGTCTGTGCCCCCAAAACCCAGAGGCAGTCCCCACCTTTACTTATTCTATCATTATTACTGGTTTTGTTTATGGTGTAAAATACAAAGGTTTTTAGTGGGCAAAGCAAATTTCCGAGCTGAGATCTCTCTTGCTCTCACCAGATCCCTCAGAAATGGAGCAAAAGCAGCGGCATCCCGACCTAGGGGACACCCAGCTGCTCTGGGGTCAAACACACAGAGCCCGAGAGCGGAGGCTAGTAGGCTGTGGACACCACTTTTCCTCAGACCTCAGCTCTCATGAGAAAGGCCAAGTGCAGTAGCTAAAAATAGCAATTTCAGGTTTATTCATGGAGAAAGTCCTTGACACTGCTGCAGAAGAAGGAGCCAGCTCACCAGAGTGTGTGGCCATCAACATACTGATCACCGTTAAATGCAGTGCATGGCTGGGGTGGGTAACTCAGGTTAAATGGAAACTCCTCGGACTGCGGTGGACCCTTTGTGCCCTGTTTAATGTTCCTAACCTCTCCCCATTTCCCCACATTTTCTTTATGTCAACTTGAATTTACTTCAACAGTGAATACAGACCTGAAAATGAGAAATACAGCTGGCCTTGGTCAGTTGGGCCCCCAGCAACAGAGCGGCGTGACATGCCTCGCCGGGGTGGGTCTACTCTGGTGCCCACCCCATGTGGATAAGAACAGGAATAATGATCGAGGCTGTGACAACAGCAGGGGTCAGGGAGGCAGGTGCTGCTTCAGTCCACCTATGGGGCCATCTCAGTTAAAACAATACATACTATGGGGTACATATTTCTATCACTGTTCTGATTTTGCAGAAAAAGAAACAGGCTCAGAGTGGTTACGTGGAAGAGCTGAGTGCCAGACCTGGGTGGCTGACTCCAGAGCACGTGCCCCCACTCTCCTGGCTCCCAGATCCTCCTGGCTCTGCGACTCCCTCTGCAGCCACACCTTGGCTCTGAGCACCTGACATCAAGACGGTACATTCTGAAGTAACATGTGTTTGGGCCTGATTTTAGTCCTTAGCGTAGGGTAGAGGATTATGATTATGGCAGGAGTGTCCAACCTGCAGCCTGCGTGCCACACACTGATTTTGTGAGGACTTTTTTTGCTTATCTGTGGTGTTGGAGATCATGAAGAGTATGCACAGACTTTTGTTTGCTCTTCAGGTTTCGTCAGTGTTTGTGTATTTCCTATGTGGCCCAAGACAACTCCTTTTGTTCCAAAGGGTGGCGGAGGAAAAACAAGGTTGGACACTTGTGGTGTACAGGATTCCTACGGCATGCTCTGGGTCCTCGCTGGGACCCTCACCTGCTCCACTCTGTCCCGGGGCCTCCCATCTTGTCGTGGGCCAGTTACTTTGCCTCTAGGAGTCTCAGTTTCTCCCCATTGGTCAGCACAGTATGGGAAATGGAAATAATGCAGGAAAAGCCTGAAAACCCTGAGTGAGCACTCAGCAGGTGATTAAGCAGACCGTGCTATGTTAGGGCCATAGGTCAGAAGGCCAGAGGAAGACAGGACTAGAGAGCTGGATGCTTGGGTGGCTGCACACCTGCCCACAGGGATGGGGCACTTGTTGCCTGCCAGCTATTTCCACATATACTCATTTAGCACCCACAAAACTCCCCTAAGAGACAGGTTCTATTGTTATCCTCAGTTGAAAGAGAGGGTGTGACTGGCCCCCAGGCAGTGGTGGAGCCTGGCTGGTCCAGATGTCCCTCCCAGGACCTCAGCCCTGCTCACCACCTGCAAGCCAGCTGCACCACACCAGGCAGACAGGCAGTGTTCATATGTAGGGGCCCTCAGAGTCGCCCCTTGATTTGGAGAAAGGCAGACATGAAATTCTCTGTGCACCTGTATTTCTAACGCACCAGTCAGCCATCTTTCCCCTAAGTTATCAAAAAACAAAAAAAACTGTAGGTGACAATCAGGTTTAGTTTTTATGATTTACTGAAAATCAAAGACAAAGGGGGACTTTTTTGTCTTGTTTTTGTTATGACAGGTTTAGAAATTTGTTGTACTACATTGATTCAATTTTCCCTGATTTCCGCCATCTTTCAATAATGCAACCTGCTTCTGCTAGCTGGGTACACAAGAGAAAACCCAAAGGAATGGAGAATATTGAAATGGTTCTACCATTTCCATCTTTGAGACAAATGTTCCTCTCAGAGGAGAGCTGGCTGCGGCAAGCGACTGCTTAACAACCTGCTGTACATAAAAGACGAGCCCCCACTTCCCTGCTCACAAAACAGGGGACACTGCAGGTCTGGCCTCCAGGGAGGCTCCATTATCCCCAGCTCTCTGCTCGGAGTCCGCTGTACTCCAATCCTGCCTGCTTTTTTATAGACTATCTGAGACCAGGCTGCCAGTGGGGCCGTGCTCATGGAGCCTAGTGAATGGTGCGCTGACCCCTCCTCTACATCACAAGGGGCCTCCTGGGAGCAAATAACAAAACAAAAGGGGGAAGAAAGTCAGCCCTGTGTCCGTCCCCCAATTTCCACTTCCTCTAAGCTGAGACATGTTTTAAAATGAAGCAGAATTGGTGGCTCTGTCACTGAAACCTCTTGACACGGAGAAGACAAGATGTTGGTCGTATTTGACCAAACGTTATAAATATATGAGAAGTGAGTCATGTTTTCTATGAGGTAAATTTGATTGACATGGAAGTGTTTTTACTCAGATGGGCACCCACATCTGCCCTTCCTTCCCCACCCTCCCTGCTCTGGGCAGCCTCCTTACCTCTTTCTCAATTTCTGCTAGAGATTTGATGGTGATCCCCAAGAGATCAAAGGGCTGCATCTGAAAATACAGATCAAGTCACCCTCCCGAATGGCTGGAAAAGCTCCTTCACGTTTACTTTTATGCATGACCATTGTGAAATCTTAAACTGTCCTGTGGGATCTCGAGTTTCTCCAACCCCTTCCCGCAGGAAGCCCGTCTGTGTAGCTCTGGTTGTTAGTGGGATAGGGAGGAGTGACGAGAGCACACTGCAGGGCTGTGGCTGTGGGGCCAGCTCCCTATGCTGGGGACCACTGCTGGGTCATATGGCTGCAGCACCCAGGAGCCTCTTGGGGCTCCTGGAGGACTGAGCGTGCAGCTGGCCGGCTTGGCCTCTCTTCTCCCTCTGCCAGAGCAGACTCAGCTGTGCTCTCTCCTGCTGCAGCTGTGGGGTGGGAGCGCCCAAGGTTCTCACCAGAGGCCACCCTGACTGTTCCATCTGTACCCTGGCAGTGGGTCTGAGGAACTGCAGGAGTCTCTCACCCAGGACAGGAGCTGGGGGCAATTCCAGAACTTTGGAAATAACCAGGTGAATGAAACAACTGCCCAACAATTACCATTTGAGAAATCAGTGTGGTAAAAAAATGGTAACATTGCATTATAATGAGCATTTCTAAAATGCCGTGATGCTTGGGGACCTTCCTTTGAAAATACTGGCTTTTCAACAGACAGCATAAAAAAATCAAATTAGTGGGAGGCCCACGAAGCCTGGGCTGAAATGCCCAGAGGGAGCCCGGTCTGTTAGGCCCCCTGTCTGAGTCCCTTGGGGGCACGTTAGCTAATGTTCTGTGCTCCTGAGAGTGGCCTGTGGCTGGCTTCCTGGTGGCCTGGGATGAGCAGGTGAAGCCTGAGTGTTTGAGGGGTCTTGAAGTGTAGCAGCCCAGGGGCGGGAGTGGGCCTAGAGCCTCTGCTGAGATGGCAGGGATTTCCGGCGAGACTGGCGCTGTAGTCCGAGGACTGGATTCAAACGAGGCTCACGCTTCCATGAGATGTGGCGGCAGGTTAAATCCCCGCATCATCTGCCTCTTATAGAGCCTTGTGGGCCAGCCCTCCCGGCTCAGCCACACACTCAATGAGGTGAGCAGGATGTGCTGGGCAATGGGCCTGGCCCAAGTCCCAGGCCTTGAGCACTTGCTGAGTCGGCAGCACCGGGCAGCAGCATCTTCACTAGGGTGATCTTGGGACAGAGCCACTGAACCAGACACTACCCCGGCTGCTCTGCCAGTAGCTGCTGAACAAGTCAGTTCTTTGTGCTGCCAGCCTGAGTGGTGTGAGAGCGGGGCTGCCTGCCTGCGTTGCCCGGGACCCAGCAGAGGTCCAGCTGTTGTATCATTAGGCTCTAACTACCCCACTAAACTTTCCCAATTTGGAGCTGGTGAGCAGGACAGAGTAGCCTCTCCCAGGGACCGGCGGGAGAGGTGCCAGCATCTCCATGGCAACATGGCTGAGTGGAGTCGGCTGAAGTTACTCAAGCTCTGCGTGTCACGTCATGAGCATTTTTCAAGATTAAGCTGCTTACCAGAAGGGTTCAGAGGAGGCCTATTATATTTCATGAAAATGGAAACTACAGAGCAGGTCAAATCGTAAGCCGGGTGGTTTTCAGCTGGATCCAAGAAAAACACTGAAGGATTCTTTAGCTGGTGCCCAAACTGGGGCCTTCACATTTATTAGCTACTCAAAGTAAACTTTTGCAGAAAGGATAGAAACCAGGAACAAGATTCCTGAGCTGGCATGGAGTGGGCCGGCACTACTGAGAGAGGGCCACTGTCATACTGGGGGCAGGTGCCACCTCAGTGAGGACCTCAGGAGTGCTAGGCCAGGCTGCCAGCCCAGCACAGAGCCCCACAGTGCTGTGAAAGGTGGCACGTTGCATGGTCTGGGGTCCAGCCTTCAGGCCTGGCCAGCTCATTGTCCCTCTGTCACTAATGATGGCTCGGGGCCCAGCCTGTGTGAGTGTACTCACAGGTACTGTAGAGTCAGCGGTGGCCTGGTGTGGGCAGAAGCCCACAGCTAGAGGAGCTCTGCACACACACAGAGGCCTCCGAGTCAGAGCAGGACACAGTCAGCACAGGACACAGCGCTTAGCCAGGCAGACTCCCTTGTGAGGGGAACTTGTCACCACTAAATAAGGAAGGACCAAACTTACTAAGTTGGATTTAAAAAACAAAGACCTGTCACAAAGGCCAAGTTCAGTTTATCTACCATTGCGTGTGACCAGGAAAAGCCTGGCTGCACGTAAGCTGCCTGCCAGCCCGTATCGCTCTCCTCCTATCCCTCAGACATTCTTTCTCTTCACTGTTCAGGCACAAGGTACTGGCTGAAGGGGCCAGGGATGAGCAGACCCTCCCCAGCCCTCAGGAAGTCACTGTCATTGGGCTACAGGGGTCAGTTCCAGAGGGAGAGAGGCCACACAGGTAGATGTGAGTCCAGTGGGGGCTGGGAATGTAAGGGCCACCAGGGCAGTCCCACGCTGTGGAAATCAGGAGAGAGGGACTTCAGGCTAGGGGCGGCAGAGGAAGGGCAATCATGCATAAGACTTACACTTTCTGGAACACAAGAAAACTTCTCTGAAATCATAAAAGGCACACCATCCATTGCTGCAAAAGAGAAAAGAAGAAAATGGCATTGAAGACACTGTCCATGTCCAGTGACCGAAGACGTCAACACAGAGGACGGACAAGTCTCTGGCAGGGAGCAGCTGACACCCAGCACAGGTGGATGGGAGCCCTGGGGTGAGACAGGCGTCACCCCCACTCCTGGTGAGGAAGCAGGTGCCTCACCATCCCCCAACATCAGCCAGATAAGAGCTCCGGGAGCAGAGCAGGCCGGGCCTAGGCCCCCCAGTGCCCCAAGTCTAGCCTCCAACTTGCAAGTGGTGGGTCTTAACCAGGGGCTGATAGCAGGCAAAGGGGGACAGAGGCTCCACAAGGAGGCCAGCAGAAGGCACCATCACAAGACGTTCACTAGCTGCTGGCGGGCCTATGGGAGAGAGTAGCTCTGGAGTCTAACTGAGTTTGGATCACAGCCCTGATTTCAGATGAAGGACTGAAGTTGCTTTTAAAAGGAGGATGGCACTGCCTACGGAAAGGGGTGCTTGTGCCTGGAGTGAGAAGTGTCATGTGTGGGGCCCCGGTTTGGTACAGACACAGATGGGTGCTCTGCAAGTGGGGGTGATGTTCACCTTTGCTGACTCTCAGCTGCTTAGTCTTGGGACCTCAAGGGCTGACTCGGGTGCGCCAGTGATTTTAACAGGATAAGAAAGCAAGGGTGTGGGACAGGGACACAAGGAATGAAAACAGGGCTCCAAAGGGGAGTTTTTTTTCCTGCACCCTGTCCCAGGTCTTCACTACTAAGGCATGTGGAGAAAACCCCACGCTGGAGCGTGCCTCTGTGGGCAGTGTTCTCCGTGTCTGTGACCCACAGCGTCAGAGAGGACTCTGGCTCCATGCCCTACTGGAAGCCTGGGCACACGGGAGGACCAGGTCATACTGCACAAGACACAGTGTGGCACACACAGTGTGAACACTCGATGCCTCGCAGGGGTGGCCGGGACCCGGGCAGAGACTTCTCCTGACGTCTGAGCAGAGTCAGGAGTGAGTGGGCCCAGCGGTAAGGGCTGGGGCCTCACCCAAGGGCTGTGGTTTTGTGGTAAATTGTGGTTTTCAGAGAAATGGAGTGAGCAGAATGGGAGCCCTGGTGAATGGGTTCCCCAGGAAACTATATTCTGTGTTTCTCCAAGATGCCCTGAAATTGAGACTTCTCTGGTATCTGCGTGGTGGGCAGGTTTTTTTCAGTCCCAATAAAGAGCAGCAGAAGCAAAAGAAGGGCAGCAGGAGGAAGGAAGTAGAGAAAGAAACACAGTCAGGACGACTCTTCTCTGACTGGCAGGAGGAGTCAAATGGCTCATTTTCAACTGTGTTCATTCACACTGAGACCTTTCAATGAGACCTTCTCTGGCTAGTGTGAAGAAACAGACATAGCTTAGCCGGCCCCAGCTACTGCCCTGAAGCCTCCCTCCCCTCCTGCCTGAAGCCAGGCTGCTGGGCTCTGACAGAGACATTGGTCAGAGGCCTCTTGGCATCACAGGTGCCCGGCACCTTCCCTGAACTGTCCGGAAGAGGTGAGGGCAGGGGAAAGGCCCATCACACGCTCAAACACACCAGTGAAATCTGGGCACCTAAGTGTATGTGCTCATTTACAGCCGAAAAAAATTCAGCAGTGATTAAAGGACCCTCAAAAAGCCACAAAGCCTTCTAGAGAGGGACAGAACCAAGTCCCACCTAATACCCAGGTTGAGGTAACCAGCTCCTACCAGCTCCCAGCACCGTCTGCCCAATGCCAGCCATGAGCCAACGCTTACCCCATATGGCACTGACGTACCCCAAGGGCTGACTTCTGAGCCCTTCCTGAGTCAGGTCAGGGGCTCGTATCATTTGAACATTTTATAGATCTGAAGCAGAGCTTCAGAGAAGTTGGAGCAGGTAGGAAGCCGCAACCCCAAAGCCCTAGATGGCACGGCATCCTTTACCACTCCTGTGATTCCTGAACCTACATGGCTTGTCACTTCCAGCCATCTGTAGTGTTATTTGGCAATGAGGTATGGAGCAATTTTTTCAGGTTGAGTTTCAGACCTCCTGTGTTTCAAGAGCTTGTGTTAAAAAGGTGGTAAGGTGATCTGTAGAGACCTGATTACCATTGGGAACTGAGAGCTGGGGAGTCCTGGGACTGGAGAGAGTAAGGGAGAAAGGGGGTTCCACTCTGGTCAGAGCCGGCGGTCCTAAAGGCTAGAGCAGGGTAGGATTTCCAAATGGGGTCCTGGGTGCATTTCAGGCCCTTTGGCCCTTGCCTGTGCCACCTTCACTCCCCCTCATGCCCTCCATGTATACACTCTGCTGGCCTCCTGGGGTCTGCTGAGGGCCTCTCCAGCTGGAAGCCCTTCCTGAGCCTCCCCTCCTAGAGGGTCCACACGAGGCTGACCTCTGCCTATGCTGGGGTGGGGAGGGAGGGTGGCCCCCTGCAATGGGGCTCTGGCCTGGGGCATGTATCTAACCTGATGACTCGGGTAATAGATGACTACCACCCACCCCTGCTGATGCTGGGGATGAGAGCCATGGATGGAAGAAGGCTGAGAATCACTTTCTAGACACTGAGAAGGTCTAAGCAGGGAGGGAAATTTAGAGCAGTAATCCACTGAGGTGAAATCACATAAGATAAAGTTAACCGAAGTGAGCCATTCAGTGGCACTGAGAATATTCACAATGTCGTGTGACTGCCACCTCTATTTAGTTCCAAAACATCCCCCTCACTTCAAGGAAAACCCCTTCTCCTTTAAGTAGTTTTTTCCTCCTCTCACGAGGAGTGTCTCTCTCCTCCCAGCTGAAGGTCATGTCTTTGAAAGTGAAGAATTCAGAAACACCGGCCATCCCATAAGACTTGCGTCTGTCTGGGCCTGGTGGCCTGACCTCCCATGGCGCCGTGCTCCTGCCTGCCAGCTATGGCAAGGGTGACGGGGAATGAGTTTGTCCAGATTGGATGGCCTGACTTGGAGGGCTTTACATAAAAATGGAGGTGAAAAAATAATTTGTAAAACAATACAATAACACTAGCATTTTAATGTGTATACGAGATGTAGATCTTATGATACATAATACACATCTACATGATGTGTGTACATATAAGTGCAAACACACGCCCACCTGCAATCCTGACAGGGCCGTCTCTCAGCCACTCGGTGCTCAGGGGTGGGTAGAGGGCCCAGAGCACCTCCCAGTCGGGGTGGCGGAGGCTCCCTGCAGGGGCCCATCCCCATGCCACCTTCTAGACCTTCTGGGGAACCTGAGGAGTTGTGGGGCCAATGGTCCAGCCGCCCACGTGAACACACCTTCTGGCCCTCGGATAGGCTAGAAGGTAATTTCTTCACAGAAAAGCCTCTTGAGAAGAGATACTCTCAGGGGAACATACTGCAACAGCCCCCTGGGAAGGAGGGAGGGGAGACTCATTCCTGACACTGTCAGAGGAACAGCAGTGGGGGGGGGGGTGGTGGTGGCCTGCAGCACCTGGCGGCCGATTCGGCCCAGCTGAGCCAGGGGCAGAGGCGACGGCATTGTGGGGACTTTTGTCCTTCCTGCAAGAAGGCGCTATCTGGCACAGTGATGGAGACAGGAACCCTGGGACAAATCACTGCTCTATGTCAGAGTTCATGACAAAAAGATGGGCACCATCAGACAGAAGACAGACTTGAACAAACTCAGGAAAAAAGACAACTGGCCAGGATCCAGGGGGTGAAGCCCCCAGCGGGAGCTGGAGCTCAAGGAACAGGACCCTCACCTTCTCACAAAACGGGGTCTCCCAACCACCAGGGGCCAGTGAGAGGAACCAAGCCACGGATCTGCCCATCAAATCTGCTAGGTTAAGGCAGGAGGAAAGATGTGGCTTTCAGCAAAGCATGTGACAAAATTTCTCATGTTATCCATGTAGACAAGATGGATAAATGTGGCTGGTAATGTTGAAGTTAGGAGAATCCATAACTGGTTGAATTAAACAGCTGATTAATAGACTGATGTTAACACTGAGTGACCTCTGGAGGGTGCCCAGGGTGTTATCAATTACTTAGATGAGGACACGCACAGTATGCTTATCTAACACGTGGCTGATGGGAAGCCTAGGTGGATAGTCTATAAACTAGATAACATAGTGGAATCCAATAAAGATCTCAAAAAGTTGGGATCACGGGCTAAACTTAACGGATGGCGTTTACTAGAAGTCAGTGTAGAGTCCTGCATTTGGGGCTCACAGCCATATTAGCTGGGATGACACGGGAGGGAGGAAAATGCCGTGGTTGGGATCGAGTAAGTCAATGTTGTGATTTGTTTGGCTATTTGTGAAGCGGGGCCGGCATCACCAGGTGAGAGTTTTGTAGTCCTGGTGCCCAAGAGGAGGAGTTGCCTGTCTGGGTCTGCCCTGAGCTTGAGTGTGGCCAGGACTGTACTCTCAGGGGTCATCCTGGGGCCCTTTGAGAAGGTCAGATGGTGAGGGAACCCAAAGTCAGGCCACACGAGGGAAGGAGAAGCAGGTGTGATGCCCCAGGAAGGCACAGTTCTGCCCATTTCTGTCCATCCTAGCTCCAGCCTGGCGTCCCCTGAGCCCAGTGTGGGGCTGGCACGTGTGAAGTGCAGCAAAAGAGGTGGCTTAGTTCAGACAGGAGAAGACACAAGAGGGAAGAGAATCAGTGAGAGAACACATTTCAGACCTGTCAGAGGAAGAGGGGCTGGACAGATCACACCCAGTGCTGCGGAGAGACTTCACCTTCCTCTGGGGAAGATGCAGTGAGGCCGTCCCCACCCCAACACTGGGGAGAGCAAGCAGCACTGGCCCAAGGGCCCAGGTTGACAGTCGATGTTGGGGGCTGGGGCTGTGAGTGTTCAGTAGAGTGCTGATCTGTGGGGCCGCTAAATCCCCTCCTGATTCCATAGCATCCATTGCTACTCTCCTTATCTGGGCCACCTTTCCATATTTTAAAGATGTTTGCCGAACGTATCTTAAAATCAATGGCATATGTTCTTCACGTGATCCAACAGTGTCCACGGATCACCTCATCCTGGCTTCTTGGGAGGGTAATGTTTACTTCCTTCCTTTCTTTTTCCCCAGCCAACCCTGGTATTTTGTTTTCACTGTTCTGGAGCTGTGACATCCATTGTAGCATTCAGGCTACTGCTGAGTCCCACTCAGGTTGGCACACTGTCCCAGGAGCTGGAGACAAAGCTGTGGCTGAGTGGCCCACTCTGACAGCCACACACGGGGTGCGCGTTTGCATCCCTGACCTGCACCTACCACCCACCCCTGGGCCTTTCTTGGCCAGGGCTTCTCACTGATACTGCCTGGCTGGTCTGTGGTCACCACCCAAAAGCAGGGATGGAGCCTGTTCTCTCCTCAGTGGAGCCAGAGGTGGCATGTTGGGCGCAGTGGCCTCTCCAGCCCCACAACTTTCAGTGTGACATGACAATGGCCCCCAACCCTGAGAGGTAATGGTAATTCTTCCCTGGCTCAGTTCTACAAAGGAGAAAAAAAGGAAGGAAACTCTTATTTACTGCCCACACTAGAGGTCACAAGCACACATGCAGTAACTCAGCCCTTAACAGGAGGTCTGCAAGCTATGTTTATGGAAACTGAGGCTTAAAAGAGTTACAAGGCTTGGAAGGAGCCAGGATGGAAACCCAGAGTCCAGCCTGTGCTGGCCTGTGGTAGGTTGTGGTGGCAAGGACAGGGCCTGGGAGCTCAGCAGATGTGGGTCTTCCCTGCTGCTCAGCAGGCACAGATGTGTGGCTGTGCGTGGGCCACCTCACCTCCCCTGGCCATCGTAAATGCCCTGTCTGTAACACTAGGGTGATACTGCAGCTCCCTCAGAGGGCTGCAGAGAAGGTGAAAAGAAAGGAGATCAGACAAGGAACGGAGGGAAAGCGCCCACCATGTAGGGAGGGCTGACTGGCCAACTCTGGTTCTGCTGTCACTCAGAGCCATGTGCCAGGCAGGGCTCCTTTCAGGACCAGGCCAGTGTTTTCTTCTTCCTCTGTGTGTGTGTTTTTTAATTTCTTATTTTTGATGGCACTTTTAACAAAACGCTGATCCACAGCATCCAGTAACATCTAGCAGATGAAAGCAAGGATGTGCTGCGGGCTCCATAGCGCAATTAGCATTCTCCTAAACAAACGAGCTTCAACAGAGCTGTAATTAAGCAGGCCTGTAATTAAGTATATGCCCTTTATCATAACGATCATGCTTAAAAATGGCATGATGCATGGAACTCTGTTATTAATGCTGTAATCCCAAACTGAAGAGCGAGTACATAGAAATCAGCATGTCAGGCCTGTCACCAGAGTGTTTGTAAAATACATTAAAGAAAAAAACCAGAAAACAATGAGCTCATTCAACTGTTCTTTCTACAATCAGGCACTACAAGTCAAGAGGATTGTGAATGCTTACAGATTCTGCAGGGTTTAAACAAATAAAGCTCTAATCTGCTACTGTATTAATCCCACCCCCTATTTTAATGAAAGAAAAAGGGGGTGGTAGGGATTTTTTTGCCAGCTGACCCCAATACCTGCCTTTGCTATTCTAGGGGAAGCAGTCCCATTTGCATGCTGTATTTGTTTGGACATAAAATTGGATTCCTGCTTGCACAGACAGCTCTGCCATGAATCTGCAGGAACTCCGCCTGGCAGCGGGATGGGATGATAGCTTCTCGTCCTCCCCTCGTGTGGGAACTATAATTTTACTTGCCAAGGCAACCCCCCAGAGCCATCTCTTGCTTCTCCCCTCCATGTACACCCTTACGCTTCCACAGGCTCCACATAAACCCACTCCTGACTAATTCCCCAGGGCTCTGGACTTAGGACCACCCCATTGCCCAGGAAGACCCACAGTTGCTCAGGGCTGCCAACCCCTTCCACACTGACATCTCAGTAAGCAGAATCTAATCAACATACAGATTAATTTCAACATGCTTGATAAAGAGTCATAAAGTCATGTGGTAAAAAGGTAAAATTAAGAAAAAATGCCTCCATTACCAGCATCTCAAGTCTTATCTGCTTAAAGTTGTCAAGCAGTGTTACATGAACTCAAGTAACAGTATCTCAAAAGCACTTGCAGAGGTGAGGGCCAAGAGTGCTCGCTGGTAGACAGTCATTCTTGAAATAACATTAAATGCAACTGGAACAGTGGGAGGCCTTTACTTCAGTGTGCGTGCTTGGGACTTGGAGATGTAAATAACCACCAACCTCAACCCTTCCTTTTCTCCTTTCCTGAGGGGTTTCAAAAGTCCTTTACAATTTGTGGTGGGAAAAATGCCAGGACTCAACATCTCAAGGCCATTTCTCAAAACTCATTTGCAAATCAAAACATGTAGACTGTTTTGCTTTCTTGGTGATTTCACTTTGGGGACATTCCTTGGAAGATATCCGTTGATGCCTTCAGAGCTGTCTGCTCAGTGACATTCCCATTGAGTTTACATGGGGCCAAACAACTTCCTTTGAGAACCCCAAAGTGATTTGTTTGCCATTATTCATAAGCCAAAAGGGGACTTTTATTGGCCACAGCCAGGACCCTCTGAGTCCCCCACACCAGGCAATACCCTGGCAGTAGGGAGCACAGGCAACAGGCAAGTTAAGCCACTTGTTAACTGTGTAGCTTTGGGCAAGTCACTTCACCTCTGAGCCAGATTTTTGTCTGTCAAACAAGGAAAAGCACAACTACTCTGTGGGACTGCTGTGAGGGGGCGAAACAGCAGACAGGAAGGGACTAAGCATGGCCTGACCGGGAGCCACTTAGCAAATGGGAGGTGGCTGCAATTTTCTGAACAGAGCAGTAGCGATCAGGCCACGCCTCTCACTGGCTGTATGATTGAGGACATGTGTTTAATCCTTCTGATCCTCTCTTCCCCAACTGTGGAAGAATGGAAATAGCAATACCTGGATTGGTATGAAGTTTAAATGAGATAAAAACATGAAGCCCTCGGTG
The DNA here is from genome assembly GCF_000181295.1 of Otolemur garnettii. Taxonomy (NCBI): domain Eukaryota; kingdom Metazoa; phylum Chordata; class Mammalia; order Primates; family Galagidae; genus Otolemur; species Otolemur garnettii. The sequence goes on along the minus strand of NW_003852409.1, from coordinate 29,271,896 downwards.
GGGACTGACTGCTCCATAACAGTTCTCCCTTGTTACGTTATTATTGCTGCTGCACAGGGGACAACGCCCTTCCGTGGTCCATCCCATTCTTTAGGCTTTCACACAGTAACGCAAGTGTGGCCATACTGAATTACATAACCCATGGGCTGAGAGTCCTGATCCAAAGACCTTCACGGTGGGGAATCAATGCTGGCAGAGGGGTAACTCACAGGGCCCCCAGACCCTGGCTCTCCCTGAGGTGTCATCTCTGGTGTTACAAAACAAGCCGGCCTTTGAAGCAAGGCCCACGCTGATGGAAGGAAGCTGATGTCCCCTGCAAAAGAGCCCTCCAAACACAGTGAAGAAAACTATCCACAGGTGTCAGGAGGTGACTTTTCTAGGTTAGTCCCCCATGCTGCACTCTTCAAAATAAAAGTGATTTCACACCGCAAGGAGAGTTCTCTGCGGTTCTATCTGGCATGGGCCCCATCTCTACACAGAATACCTGAAAGGTACCTTATCTCTCCACGTCTGCAGTGTCTGGGGCCCTGGAGTGCTTGGCTGCACCTTGGACAGGTCCAGGGAAGTTCTCTAGAAGCTAAGGGAGGAGGGTGGGAAGGCGGGTCCACAGTCCACACCCAAGAGAAACTCAAAGTATACCAATGAGAACATTTCATTAAAGAGCTTTTTTTTTAAAAAAAAATCTTTATAAATATTATATTTAATGGCTTGGGGAAGAGACCAGCTGCATTTTGCTCAAAGTAAAGATAAAAACCAACTTAGTGACACTTTTCTACGTGAGTAAAAGGTGCCTCAGTGGTTAAGGGCCATTGGGTAGGTGACTGTGCCTTCTGTCCACAGTGAACAAACATTGAAACTCTGCAGTGAGTGGCGACCAAAGGGGCTTTGGAAATGTAGAATAAAAAGCAGAACTGATGTCCAAGGCACTAAGAGCGACTACAGCCTCTGTAAGCATGGTCTGAATATGCAG
>NW_003852409.1:29269620-29270309 GCF_000181295.1 Otolemur garnettii | reverse complement strand
GCCTAGACTGCTAGTCTAAGTGGCCCAGAGGTCACTGTGAGGTCTCAGGGGAGCTACTGAAGGGTTTTTGAGCTGGAGGGAGAAATGGTCAGATTTTTATATTTTATATTTTTAAAATACCTCTCTGTGGAGGAGAGGAGAAGGGATTGGAGGATGTGAGGCTGCAGCAGGAACACCAGTGAGGAGGTGTTTTTTTTTTTTTTAGAGACAGAGTCTTATTTTATCGCCCTCGGTAGAGTACCACGGTGTCACAGCTCACAGCAACCTCCAACTCCTGGGCTTAGGTGATTGTCCTGCTTTAGCCTCCTGAGTAGCTGGGACTACAGGCGCTCATCACAATGCCCAGCTATTTTTTGTTGCAGTTTGACTGGGGCGGGATTTGAACCTGCCACCCTCAGTATATGGGGCTGGAGCCCTACCCACTGAGCCACAGGTGCCGCCCAGTGAGGAGGTTTTGACACTGCATCAGGTGAGGGATGCTGGTGCCTTGGACGAGGACTGTGGCCACTAGAACAGAGGAGGGGCAGGCTCAAGGGACATTTTGATGGAAGAATCAAGAGACCTGACCACTGGCTGCCAAGGGACTTGGGGGCAGTCAAGGTGACTCCAGGATTCTGGCTCAAACGACTGGGAAGATGAGAGGCCGACACTGACAGGGTGCGGGGCCTGTGGGGAAGTGGCAGAGCCCA
>NW_003852409.1:29268933-29269470 GCF_000181295.1 Otolemur garnettii | reverse complement strand
TGGGAGCATCACAACCAAGGGTGTGAGGTGGGTAGGTCTGGCTGCCTGGATGGAAACACAGGTGGTGAGGCAGGCGGGGGTGGGTGGAGCAGTGTGGAAATTACCAGCCTGGTGATAATTGAGACTATGAGAGAAGATGAGATATTTTCAAAGGAAATACAGTGAGAAGAGAAGCAGGCCCAGGACAAAGCTAAGGAATGTTAATGTTTAATGCTTAAGTGGAGGAAGAGAAGTTGGCAGAGACAATGCAAAGAATAGAATATCCACCGTGATGCTGGGTCAAAATCAGAGGCATGGGTATAAAACTGGTTTTAATTTGTAGATGTAGACAGATGTGTAAGTACGTGTCCGTGTGTGTGTGTGTATGTGTATGCTGTATGCACATATGTACTTACATGCCAATGTACACACACACAAACACATTTTCTCTGCTGAGGGCCTAGAAAAGGATACCTTGGGAGCAAAGAGCAGACCCAGTACCCAGGACCCAGATTTTGGTTTCTAGAATTCTCCTAAACAGAGGCTCTTTTTTTTTTT
>NW_003852409.1:29231163-29268761 GCF_000181295.1 Otolemur garnettii | reverse complement strand
GGTCCGGGCTGGGGATTCGAACCTGCCACCTTAGGTGTATGTGGCTGGCGCCTTAGCCGGTTGAGCTATAGGCGCCGAGCCCAGAGGCTCTTTTGAGAAGTGGCTGATTCAGGACTTGGCAGGGAAAGACCAAGCCAGGAACATACCGTTGGGCCAGAAGATGAAGATGTTTTCAAAGAATCCCGGGAGCGGAGCAGAAGGACGCAGGTGCCAGCCCACTGGCTTAAGACACAACACACTGAGCATCAGAATTAATAATGATAAGAATGAATAAGAATCCACCAGTCTACAGTGACATACATAAATAAACTAGGGATAAAGGAAAGTTCTTCCTTCTAGTAAAATGCAAACTAATACATACTGAAGGAATGATGGAATTATAAAAATGCATGCTAAAGCTGTAGGTGAAAATTTGATGAGGAACAAGTCATTCACATAGTCCTGAAGTCCCTTTCACATACTACGTATTAATTACAAGGAGAAAAACAGTAACTACAGTGAAGAAACTTGCAAACAGCACCTTAACCAGGTAGCCCAAGCTAACTTTACCCATCCCGGGTCATGCCAATACCAGGAGCCTGGTGATAGGGCACTCTGAGAATGACAAAGATCACTTCGGTGGTGTTCCTGCCACAGTGAGTAACTAAGTCTAACCATGAGGAATTATCCAACACGTCCAAACTGAGGGGTAAGACACTAACATGGAAGGCAGACTCAGGGGACTCTTCACACATCCCAGTCATCACAGTCTCAGGAAAAGTGACATTAAAATTATTTCAATCAAATCTGATTTCCCACAAAAGTCAGTGGCATATACAAGGTTACCGCATGTCTATCTCAGGGCTGACATCCAACCTTAATAGAAACGATCATGAACATGATTTCCTTAATTATACTATACATATCTCTAGGGCGCCAAAGAAAGTGCTCTAAATAGGCAAACGGGACCACACTCTTTCCTCCCTAACAACTCCCAGCACCTGTCAGGACCAGAGGGCGTCTTTGGGTATGGGCAGTGGTGGGAGATTGTAAAAATGGTGGCCACAAATCCCTCTTATCCGTGTATGCATGTGCCTAGAAAAATAATCGTCACTCTTCTTATCAAGAGGTATAATCTATTGCTTCACTCCTTGAATGTGGCCTTGGCCATGTGACTTGCTTTGGCTAATGGAGTCTTATCAACTGTGTCACCAGCACAGACCTGTGGGTGCTTGTACATGGCAGGCTTGACTTTCCTTGCTTTGAGTGCTGAGTGGGCTGAGTGAAGAGGCCTGGAGCAGCCTCCAGGAGGACGAGACCCCGTGGAACACAGAAGAGCAGACTTGGCTCAGGCCTCCCGAGACCACCTACCTGCCAACTGCTGGAAACATGGGCGAGGGCTTCCCAGACAGAATAACCCCTCAATGACCCGTATAAGCACGAGAAGCTAGAAATGTTGGTTGTTTCAAGCCCCATGTTTGATTGTAGTTTGTTATGTAGCAAAAACTGATTGATGGGGGGGGGGCAGGGCTGCATCTTGGAGAGGAAACTCAGATTTTTCCAGAAACTGCTGTTTTTATGTCTTTATATTGGCTACCTTAGAATGGAGTAAATTAACATAAAGAATTAACAGAAAGGGCTTTGGTGTCATCCCTGGGTTCAAATCTCAGGGCAGATGCAAGGACTTGGAAGGACAATAAATGTTCAATGTATGTTAGCTATTACCATCGTTACTTCCACAGCAATGTATAAAAGCTGACCGGCCACTTGTGCATTTAGAGGGTATAAGCGCCACAGTCACCGTATCCCCAGCTCCCAGCATACTCTGAGCATCAAAAACAACTGCTATATATATATGAGGATGGGAAGAAAACCTACACCTAGGTGGGTTAGGGGCCTGGGGGAGACTAAGTCCAGTTTCAGTGTCCCTGTCCGTGAGTAAAAGGCTGGGCTAGGTCAGTAACTCTCGTCTAAGTGCTCACCTGGCAAGTTTGGAAAAATTGCTGCTACCTGCACCCGGTGCCCAGGGATTTCACTGGTCTGAAGGGTGGGCTCTGAGCAACAGCATTTTTCAAAGTTCCAAGGCCATTCTCATGTCCATTCTCATGTGGGTTCGAGACATCCTTGGCTTTAGGATGTCTAAGATCCAGCTCTGACAGTCTTCAGTCTCACAACTTAGAGTCCCTCTAAGTATTAAATATGTATTGGTGATTTGAGAACCTGGGTTTAGACCCAAGGATGCAATTTACAAAATCCATCAAGTTAGCTCATCATGGGTGACAAATGATTTCTGCCTTCTTCCACAAATTCCACTCATAAAGACCCTCCAAAGTAGTATATGACAGTAAGAGCAGGTCTGGGACCAGATGCCCTCCCTTCCACCCCAGAACCACAGGGCATCTGAAGCCAGTATGGACACTCCTGCCCTGGAGCGCACAGCACTAGGGAGCACCTATCCGGGGGAACAAAGGACCAGGCACTGCAGACGCCCTGTGAGGCACCACCACCTCCACTCTACCATCAGAAAGGAAGGGACCTGTCAGGGCCACAAAGCTGGCGAGTGGCAGAGCAGGGGCAGACATGATGATCTTCTAAGTGCACTACCCTCCCACCATATGAAGGGAGGGACATGCAGAAGCCATCTAAGGATGGAGGCAGAAAAGAGGGGTGAGAAAGTGAACATAAGTTCCGTGGAGTTAAAAGGCATTAGAGTGACCATGTGCAGTGTCCTTCGGGGACCCTCCCAGGCACATGCCATGCACAGTCAGGACAAATACTCCCACCTTGGACATCTCTGGCCTTATTTTTCAAGTGTAGACTTCATTGTGCCATTCCTTCACTTGAAAACTTTCTTCCCCAAAGTTTATACGGTGTGTCCAAATGCCACGGTCCAGGCCCTCACAGGCTGACTCCACTGTAGCTCTTTGTCCCCCACACCTAGGAACTAGCTAGCCCCACCTGCTCCCCCCTTCCTACTAATCCACACCTTCTGCAGGTAACATGCTCTTCTCTTTATCTGCTTATTCTCATCTACTCTGAACCCCCGACAGTGGCGGAAACGTTCCCCCTGGCCGTCTCTGAACTATGACACGTGAGACTCAGTGGTCTCAGGGGTGACTGCGCTCTGCTCATCTACAAGAATGTCTCCCCTGATCATGCTCCCTCTAGCACAGGTCCTGTAGGCTGCTGGCCCTCTCAACAGCCTGTCAGGTGACAGACACATGCAGGAAGGAAACTGTATGTCTAAAGGAAAGCTGCCTTGTGACGAGAATTCTTGGGGCTCTGTGAAAAAGGGACATTCCCACTTCTCTTACTTGGATCCCTATGATTTAATTACTCATTTATTTGCCCAAGTACCTTAGCTTAAGATAGCAGGCTTGAGTATTGCACAAACTGAAAAGATACAACCTCAACACAAATTTTACTTAGATTTGAAAAGAGACTGCCCACAGGTTAAAAAAAAAAAAAGGTATGAAATGTGACATTTTGGGGATTACAGCACAGAGATCTTCAGACCCTGATTAGTGACAGCAAGTTATCCATGGACCTGAGCACCTTCAACGGGACTGAGGGAATGGAGGATGGAAGATTCGCAGCTAAGGCGGAGCCCTGGGCTGCAGGGTGAGTGTTGGCGGGGTTGGAGGAACCACTAGGGGAGAGGCTGCTGGGAGGATCCAGGCTCTACCTCCCACAAGCAGCCATGACTCCAAAAGGTCAGTCAGTGGGACAAACAGGAACAGACCACATAAAGAGGGACCTTCCACGGAATGCCTGGCGGCAATCTAAATGCAATTATACCTTATATAAGATGGCAGTGCCTGCGTACTTTCAAACCAGGTCATCACTCAATAACAAAACTTAATCTGAGGAGGAAAAAAGGCATTTCTAGGTCGTATATGTTTCTCACTTTATTGAAAGCTGAAATACTAGGATTCCCAGTTCAAAACCTAATGCCTGGGCTTCCTACCCTGGGCTTCCTCTTGTAGCTGAGGCGGACCCTGCTGACAGGCTCACAGTGGACATGAGGCAGGCCTTGGAACCAACACCTGTCTCTGGGATGGGCTCAGGAGGATGTAGCCAGACTTACACCCAGGTGTGTTTCCAACTGGCAGGTACCCTAGGAAAAGGCTTCTCTTGAAGGCAGCACCCACCATAACCACCTTCCCTGATGGGCAAGCTCTTAGGATTGTGGTGAGATGAGGCAAAAGGAGCAGCCCGAGATGGAACTGATGACCCAACTGACACCCACTTTGACTCGGAAACATCAGGGAACATGCTGCCTTCTGTCTAGTCGCTACGTCTATGAAGTAGAATGCCATAAATTACCCACATTTCAGACTTAATATTAACCTCTAAAGGGCATGTCACAAAATGTATCCTCAAATATTGGTTGTTAGTGCACTCTGTAAGCCTATCGGGGGGAAAAGAGGTGTGAGGCAGGCACCCATCTCTGACGGTACCTGTCATGGACATCTCCTGCCACCTGACAGTAATTCCAACTGAACGCAGCAGTCCCACAAATGAACAATTCAGCCAGCCACTCTCACTGCGGTCTGAGCTCAACCTTAAGATTTAATAATAGAGCCTGCTGGTATTACTCTAATTTCTAAAGCTGATGAACTTTCAGAGGCAACACGAGTTGAAATAGCGAGAGCAGAGATGACAAAGAATTTTAATCCGAGGTTCTTTGAACTATCCAGCATAATAAGCACTTGTTCCTTTTTACAATGGGCATATAAAAGAGAAATCTAAATAATAATTGCTGTAATTATCTTGAAAAATATGCAGAGATTAATGGTGATTATGAAAATCTGTATAATTGTTCTCTGAAATCATCACTGATCAAGTGGTGTCGTGAAATGGCCGCTGCCAGGGAACTTTTAACACCGAACTCCATGTGGGCACGGAAATGTGACACTTTGGCTTTCTCCCCATAAAATATTACCCTGTGTTTACAAAATTGGTTTTCATCATTTCCAATACCCTGGCCTGCATTTTAACTCTTCATACCAGTGCCCTGAGAGGTTCCAAGATGCCCTTAATGGGATGCGTATGTCATTGTGGTTCAAAGCTCCAAGTTCAACTTGTTATTTATTCAAATAATTAATTACTCTTGTATCCATCGAGCAGTCTGTCATGACACATTAATGACTTGATAGACTTCTATGAACTGGTGAACACAGAACAGCAGAGCGTTTTTATCGTCATTTAATTTTAAAACGATCCTGTGTGAAATTATCTAGTCGTGAGTGATGGCAGCATAAAGCACAGACTCAGCGAAGCCCCTTTTGGATCATTGCTTTATTAATGGTAACGTCAGGGAAATGAAAAATGCTAACATTGTCATCTTCCGCTGCTGGGTGGAGATGAATGGTTGGTGGAGTGGGCGAGGGCTCCGTGTGCGCGGATCCCCGGGCCAGGCGGGGCTCAGGCCCTCGAGGGCCCACCGGGGGAACCCACCTCCACGCCCAGGCTCCCTTTTTGGGTTTATGGTTCTGGACATCTATTACTTTGTGTGTGTGGTCCTTTTTTTTTTTTTTTTTGACTTGAATTTTCTACTAGTGATATAAAGCACCCTCACAAAAACATTTCGCTTTATTGCTCTGAACATTAAACGTTATTAATCCAATAGAAAAACGTTAAAGATATTGCTGTCACCTTTAAATGTGAAATGGTATTAGGAGCTAAAAAACGCTGGGTTAGTAGAAAAGATGTTCCCTTAGTTTCTTTCAAGCCTTGAGATAACCAAGCTGGGATGACGATAAAATAATTTTTCTACATGGCTCACAGCACAACATCTGCTTAAAAGAGACTTCCTGTTCAGCTCTTCTCATTTCGTTTTGTTTTCTATATAGCGAAAACTGTTTCTCAATTGTTTTAATTACAAACTTGGGAATCTATACAAGCTACTCCCTGGCAGTGTGATTCAAAGACAGCAAGAGCTGCCTGTGCCAGCCTGCAGGAGCAGCGGGGTGTCCTGACGGCCACGCACCGCCCACATGAGGACAACAATGGGCCAGGGAGTGAGGCCAGGGAGTTCCTGGCCTCCATGGAAAAGGACAGGTGGACTCATCTTTGCTTAGAAACTTCCCCTTTCTGTTTTACCATGGCCTGTGAATGGCTCTGCCACTCTCCTTGATGTCTAGTCCAGACCCTGGGAGTGGCAGGAATCTGTCCACAGCCCTCACAATAGTCCCCAGTGCTTTATATCCCAAAGAGGGTGGCAGTAGTGGCAACAGCTCACATTTTTCAAATCCCTACTCTGTGCCAGGTCATAGTTTTGGGGCTTTCTGCATACTCACTGATTTAATCCTTAAGGCAACCTCATGAGGCACGTATGTATATTACAATCATGTTATTTTATGGCAGGACACTCAGAGCACTTAGGTTAGCCCCCACAAGAGCACCTGGCTGCCAGAGATGGAGCCCAGGTTGAACTCAGGGAGCCCGAATCTTCCCTCCTATATTTGAGCACTTCTTAAATCCACCCAGAGATGTCACAGAATTTGTCTTGCTCCTCATCACCCTGCTCCCCCCGCCCACCAGCCACAGCACCTATCTCTAGCACACAATGAAGTCTAAATTGACCCCTCAAAACTCCCTTCTCCAGACTCCGCCTTCAGCCCTGACACTAGCTGCTTGGCTACTCCTGGCTCCATGTTCTCTATAGAAAGGGATTCAGAAAGAAATGGAGTCCAGCAAAGACTTCAGCACTAGATGGGAAGTGCAGCAAAAGGAGAGCTTTGGGGGATGTACACGGACACAAGTGAAAATACATCTGGACGTGAGTTGCAGTAGGGATGTCAAAATTCTGAGAATAAACAAATCGAAGAAGGTGGGAAGGTCTGAGCCAGAACTTTGATTTGGTGGTGTCCACAAAATAGTGGAATGCCTTCCTTTTCAGATGAAGGCACTTGGGCGAGTGCCTATGCCTTTCTCAGGGATGTCTCTAGCAAGGTGGCAGCAAAGTCACCTCATCATGCAGTGAGTGCTGGTCAATGCAGGAAACTGAGCCTTACTCACCCTGTCAGTGAGACAGGAAGGTCTGAGCAGAGCTGTAGACAACAAAAGCAGCTACAGTTCTGCCAGACCCAGATGCTATGAGGTGTACAGCAAATTGACTTGGGGAGTTCTGGGGGACTCCTCAAAGAGACAGGCAGGTACCTTCTGAATGAGTGAAACTGAGCTACAGGAGACTGCAGATACCAAGGCTGGGGGGAAAATAGTGGCTTAAAACAGAAGCCCCAAATTCAGAGTCTAAGCAGATCCCCCACATCACAGAAGGCACTGCTCCTCTACAGAGCAACCCCACTAACAAAGCCACAGACTCCACCCCCAGGAGCCCTCTCTCTGGAGAGCGAGCGCATCCCTCAGATGGGGTGAGAAGGAGCTGGCCCATTTCAGCCCTCAGAGAACAAGTGGCACCTGGGAGAAGCGGCCTGCTGAGACCAGTGAGGCAGGGTAGGATGGGCACAGGTGAGCTTAGGGTAAATGCTGTGCAGCTTTTCTATAGGAACAGGGTTCTCTGTTACCTGGATGGGGCAGGGAGGAACAGCACTGGTCACAGCTGCCACCTGGAGAAGGTCCTGGCCTGTGTGCCAGGCACCTGCTGGGCTGCCCCTATGAGGCACCCAGGGTCAGCGCTTCACGGCTGGGAGAGGCACACAGCCACGAGTCAAAGGGGGGCCTGGCAGTGAGGACCTCTTAGCTGGCCAGACTCTTGACAAGCCTACCCGGTTTAAGACAAGGCATCAAGACACATCAGGCCAAAGGACAGCCAGGCAGTCCCTCACCACAGGCAATTCACTCCTTATCATGCAGTCCAGACAGGGATTCCTCTCAGGACCAGATGGGTGGCAGACCGAGCCTCAGAAACTCACAGGATGGAAAGAACCAGAAAGGTCCACGCTCTTTCTTGGTCTCTACATCTGAAGTGAGTTTTCTGAGTACTCAGAGCTTCTATGATTTTCCCCGACCTTTAAGGTGGGGGGAAAAAAGATAATAAATTCAGATGCCTTGTGACTATCTTTTCTGGATCCCAGACAGAGGGCTTTTTTTTTTCCTCTCTCCCCCTACCTAACTCAAATTGGGCCCTTCATTGAAGCTATGCAGTGTGGTATTTCTAACTCAAGCTGGATTCGTAAGTGTCCTCCTTAAACCTTTCTGAGCTTCCCTGAGTAATGACTTCTAGCCGTTTGAAAACCCAGAATATTTTAAATGGACTTTGTGGTCAGAACAAAGCGAGAAAGGACACGTTCCAGCGGAACCTCACAGCCTAACAGGATGCATGTAAACAATTTCCCCTCCGGCCCCCAGGCTTCTAGGGGGGCTGTAGCAACTAGGAGGAGAAACTGTGAGTGGGAATTAGGGGAGACCAACACAAAACACAAGTTCCAGGGGGAATCTGGTAGCCTGTTCTTAATAAGACTTTCTTTAAAGCCCCAGGGGGGGAGAATATCATGAGTCCAAAAGACCTGACCCTCCAGACAGACAGAAACCTGGCAGGTGGCCTAAGTGAAAGGCCAGCATGCCCAGAGGAAGCTGACCCCAGCAGGGTCGAAGAGCCCACGGGGAATGGCCTGAGGCCCCTGAACACTGTGCTGTCTGGCAACGTTCCTAACGGGTTCATGCCTATTGTCTCCTTGGTCTCAGCCTCTCCAGTGGGTGGGCCTGGTGCGTCTGACCCCATTCCAGTTTCACCATGATGAAACCCGGCTTGCACAATGTAACCCAGGGGGCTGATAACAGAACCCGGTGTTGAATACAGGTCTCTTGATTGCTATGTAATCATTTATTGGGTCAGTAGAAAAACCACGTGAGCAGCGCCCTGGTAGGGACTGCAGAACCTGAAGTCCAAGGCTATGCCCAGTGAGGGGCTGCATGGGCTGCTGATCGACAGGCTCCAGGGATGCACGCACACAGGAAGATGGGGGTTTGCTTTCTGCTCAGTCTTTGTTGTGGAAAAGTCCCCTCGTCTTTTGAGAGATATACTATGAAAGCACAAATTTTTTGCTTTTTATTGCCTCATTTTTGGTGGCTGGGGGCCAGTCTATGATCCAGACTCTTGGTTTTGTGCCATCCAGGGTACTGGACAAGCACCAAACCACAGTTTCATTTGTGCCTACGGCTGTGAAAACTTGAGGTAGCTTTAAGTATTCTGTTTGTAAAATCCCATGTGGCCAGGAGACAGGGGTGCTTCTTCAGGCCTTTCCAGTGACTCTCAACCTGAGGGGCATCTTAGGTGTGACAAAATGCAGAGAAGGCAGCGGGATAGGGAGCTGGGTCCTTGCACTGAAACCTGGCTCTCTGGTACCTGAGAATTTAGCACCCATGGTGGTCATTATTGGTGGAAATCTTGACAGTCCCAGCACGAGATAATCTGTCACTTCAATAAGCCACAGACTGGGATTCTAGGGGGTAGGTGAGGCTGAGTGGAAGCTGGGCCAGAGAGGCTGTCAGACACTTAGCACCCCAATTTCAGCCAGCTGGGGACTCCACACTTTTCTCCTGCAAAAGCAGCATGTCTCTGGAAGTGATTGTTTATTTTAAAAATTTGATCCCACCAAAGAGCCCAGTGCTAGTGTTGGTGATGAAGAGGAAGAGGGACTCCGGAAAGTCGGAGACAGGGGTGTCAACTTGCCCCTGAACCACATGCTGATTTTGCTTATCTATGGGGTTGGATATCATGACAAGTATGCTTGGACTTTATTGTTAATTAGTGTTTGTTAGTGTTTATGTATTTAACATGTGGCCAAGACAACTCTTCTTCTTCCAATGTGTGGCAGAAACAAAAAGGATGGACATCCCTGGTCTAAGAAACTGAAGGGGTTTAATGTACATAGTTACCATTCAATAAAAAAAAAAGAAAGAAAGAAAGAAAAAAAATGGAAAAAAAAGATAAAAAAATAAACCAACTTAAAAAAAAAAAGAAAGAAAAGAAACTGAAGGGGCTTAGCTGGGTGGGGGTGAGGAGGGGGTCTGGGGCCAATTAGGAGGGGAATGTGGACCGAGGACACGACTCAGCTCCACTCTGCAGGAAGAAGCCTGAAAAGTGGAAATAGTTAAAAGATAAAGGGGATTTGTAGCTTGGCGCAAGGGTTTCTGACCATGGAAACTGCTCATCCTGGAAGAGGGAGGACTTTGGTCAGAGCAGAGGAGTTGGTTAAACTCACAGGGTGAGAATGTAGCAGGAGGCACGAGAGCCGCCATAGGAGTGCTCCCAAGAGGAAAGGCAGTTTCAGGATTTTAAGCAACCCTTTTTTTCTTCTTTTCTTTCTTTCTTTTTTTTATGAATTTACGACCCTGCTGCTGGTGAAGCAGGTACCAACCCGCTGAAGAAAGTTGAGGGGAGAATGGCTGCTGACCAGAAAGTGCTCAGTGTGGACGAACCCAGCCTCCAGGAAGGAGACGGCCTCTCAGACCCAATGCCCCAGGATGAGAAGAAAGTGTCCAAGTTCCAGGTGGCCAGAAAGGAGCACACCCTTCTCTCTCCAGCTCTGAGGCAGTCTTTACGATTCAGACCTTACAAGTTAGCCAGGTTTCTGCCAACATTCTGAACATTGTGAGGGGGGAAGTAGGAAGGGGCCAAGAATCCTAACATCTTGTTTTAAAAAACCCTGGGTCTTGGCCCAATTCTTTTTTACATAAAGAAAACTCACAGTCAAAATTATTACTAACAATGATGTAATATATACAGAAATCTCAGTGACAAAAATTATTTAAATAGCTTTATACGAGGCCAGTTTTTATTTATAGAATCATTAGTTCTAAAAGTTCACCAGAATGCTGCACTTCTACATTACCGCATTCTGTGGGAGAAATTGTGTGATAAAGAGCTATTTTTAAATTTGGAGATTTGGGGCTATCTTGGGAGAAGTATCCTAGAAAGACATTTAGGTTCTAATTACTGCATTGGGAAGAGCTGTTCAAGATGGCCTATCAGAGTGTATTGTTCTAGAATCACTCAGGACAGCAAAGTGACAACTGGAGCATCAGAAGCTCAAAAATTCCCCTGCAGGCCCCTCAGCAGCTGCGGAGAGTCATCGGGAGGTGAGCTGAAGCCCAGTTGCCTCCAAGGGCCTAGAAGTAGCATTTTGGCCTAGGGAACAACGCCCAGATGCGCTTTGAGATTCTCCCAGAATCGCTGTGATGGGCACAGGCTTAGTCACCCTCGGAGAGTGGCCAGTGTGCACACCCACAGGCTACCCAGGGCAAGGAAGGGCTGCCCACCATCATATCAGCAGTGTGATGGAGAGACGGCTGTCTCTGTGGAATGAATCACTAAGAGGAGTCAAAAGGCTTGGAGAACGCTGACTAAGGAAGCATTTTCCTGCCTGATAAAAGCCAATCGCTCCGTTATGGTCATTTCCCCCTGCCAGAAGGTTATGCAGTGTGTCACCTAGCGGCCTGTGTTACACAGAGCTTAATAAAAACATCCACCTCCACCTCCTTTAGTTATATCTCTGTGGGGCTAAAGACAAACAGGGGTTAAATAGCAAGACCCACACCGCTAGCCACTGCATAGTGACCTTTCCTTTCTTTACATGCGAAACTGCTCCAGCCAAGACCGAGGGTAGCCTGGCCTTTCACTGCCCTGCCCTGGGCCACTGGGCATCAGGCTCACAGAGGCAGGAACAACTCCACTGGAGCCACTGCAGAGTTGGGAATAGGCCTACGTGGGAAAAGACTTCTTCCAACTAAAAAGCCCTTCCATTTTGCCCCTCTGGGCTCTAGCTGAACAAAAATTAGGCTGGGGGATGAAGGAGAGAGGCCAGGACAACACGCTATTCGCTGGTAAGGGGGGGTAGCATTTAAGAGAACAAAGTGGAAGTGGCCTTGGGGCCTTTGTAGTGGGGGGAGCGAGGGGCAGAGCAAACACGTTTTCACGGCCAAACTCCTCCTCTCACACATGTGTAAAGCCTTTGGAATTTCATTGGAAAAACTTTATTTCAAAAGTGATCTTTGAAGTTTGAAAATAAAAGCAGAAAGGTTATTTCTCAGCACAGAGTTGGTGTGAAACCCTGAAGGGACCAACGGGCAGTGCTCCTGGTGGGAGGCGGCACCGACCCAGGCGCACGTCTCCACACGTCTGTCTCCCGAGCCTCACTGCCTGTGCTTCTCCCTTAGATTGTCCCTGATGGGACACAAGACTTTCATCATCGCTCACAGTCCTCTGCCTGTCAGGGCCTGTGAGCCCTTGCCTTCCAGGCAACCTGGATGGTAACAGCAGTGATCCAGAGAGAGGGGGAGGCCACACATGCATGTCACACATGCACAGATCGGTGAGCGTGTGTGCGCAGGTACGCTGTGTGCACAGTGCTCCTGTGTGTGTGTGTGCATGTGAGAAAGGGCAGTGGCGAAGAGACAAACTGCATGAGCCTCGAAGGAAAGCTTGTGTAATAAACCTCTCTTTCATGACACAGCAGGTGACACGGAGGCCGGTGCTATCAGTAAGGGGCTCCTCCAGTCTGCCTGGCCGGAGAGGAAACAGTCACTGAAATTTGAAAATAAAATGCCAAACTTGAGGATGGAGCAGCGGCAAACAGTGATGATGCCACTTCCAAGCTCTCCAAGTCCCTCTTTCTCTGGCCAGGCCTTGGAGCACTGGGGCCCTCAGGGCATTCCCTGCCCGTGGACCTTTCCCCCCTCCACCAGTTCACTTGCCTATGGGCAAAGCTGGGACATGAGTCCAGAGTTTTACAAATTAAACCCCACTGTCCTCTAGCCACTTTGGTCCTGAGAAAGAACTAGACTGCAATTTAAAGAAATGGCTGGAAAAGAAAGGGCTGTGCAGTGCCTAAGCATTTCACAGTTACTTTATTTCTGGCATCAGTTAGCAATTACCCTTGAACTTCCCTTCCTTCCCTCCCTAACATATCCCAATTACTGCAGCCAAAAATCTCACCCAACCTCCCAAATCACCCCTTCTCCCACCCAACACCCAAACACACACGTCCACAAGATCAAAGCCGTGGGGGAAATGGGTTCTGACAACTCTTTCTTTCCTTTGGCCCTTAATACTTCTCCAGCTTATTAAATAAGAACAGAAAGGCTGAGCAGCTGCCTTGTTATTTCCAGCAACATTCAGAAGAGAACCAGTTTCCAGAATATGGACGAACAGGCCGAGGGGCCTGTAGAACGGGCTGCACTGGCTGCTCCATGTCTCCAGATGGGCTGTGCTCTACCAGGGAACACAGTTCTCGTGCCCAGGCTAAGCCTGGGGGCCCACAGGGCTGCCCTACCCAGGGGCTGAGCGCCCCACTGCTTACCTGGCCTTGCCTTTCATGCCCCAGCGTGAAGCCGAGTGGGCAGGCAGTAGGGCTTCAGGGTTTAATAAATGACTGGCCAGAAGGCCTTCACCTGAACACCAGGAACTCTGCTGGGCCCATTGTTTGAAATGCAAATTCTCCCTGGCTTCGGCTGCTTGTGAACACATGCAAGAGAGAAAGGTACTCAGAAACATTCTTCCTTTTTACATCTGCCAGAGAAAAAGAAGGTACATCTGCTTGTCCCTGACATCTTAGACATTTGAACAGGCTTTGACACAATGACCCCCGCCTCCCACACACACACAGGGGCTGCAGGGAACGGGGTTTATCACACCCTATGACTTGCACGCACCAGCAATGGGGCTGAGGAATGCAACAGGGGGACATTCACGACTGCCAGGCCCGCGGCACTCCAGGTGTCCTCAATCAACCAACCTGCATGAAATTTACAGAGGCTCGGCAAGCAGCGCAGGATCAAGCGAGGCTGCCCTAATCTGCTCTTTATACTCCACCTGGCTTTTCATCTCTTACCTGTGACTGCAGGCTGAGTTCAGGGGCATCTTTAAAGCTTTTAAATCAGAAGGATAAATAAATCCCTTCCCAACGACAAGAGTTCCAGGCACCCAGCCCATGGCCTTGAGCCTCTTCCTCTCCCTGCCACGGGGCTCCTTTTGGCACCTCTTGCTCCCTTTTCCAGCTCCTGCCCTCTGCCCTGGGGGGTTTGAACTCCTGCTGCACCGGGGAATGAGGCCTTGATTGTTCCCAGCTGAGTCCACTGCTCTCAGAGCCTGGTGGAGTCTCGTCTCCAGGATCCCTGCTCAGAGCAGGCAGGGGCAAGCTGCTGAGGACCTGGACTGTCCCCACCTCCCTCCACCCACAGCACAGCGGAATGCCCAGACCCCTGCTCTCTCTTCTCCAGCCATTCTCTGCCTCTACATGGGGCTTTATCTCACTTAATTGTCACCATGATCCTAAGAGGAGGCTTTCTGGGGCTCTGTTTTAGTTACCACGACTGAAGAAGCTGAAACCAGCTGGTGAAGGGCTTGTCTCCTGAAGACTAGGTCCTGGTGTGAGGGGCACAGCAGGACAGACTCAGCCTACAGGCTTCTCCTACTCTGAACCCTGCTCTCCCCACAAGGTGCAGGAGGTGGGTCCTGCTGCCCCGCACAGCCACTCCCCACAGGCACCTGTCAACCTGGGAGAAAGGTCAGACAGTACAGACACCCTGCCTAAAGGTCCCCTTTCAGGCTGGCTGGCACAGCTGGTCTGTACCTGCAGAGGCACAGGATATTCCTGGGACATGAGTGCCATTTTTCCTGCTGGGTCTGCCTCCCAGAACCCCAGCCCTGGATAAAGACAAGTGCCTTTTCAGCCTCTTAGTACACACCAGGCAACACAGTGCTGGCCTCTTGAACAGATGCTGAACCTCCCTAAGCTGGAATCCCAAACTGGGTGGGTCACCTGTGCTCCCTGTGCCTCAGTTTCTGCCTCTGTACAATGGGATCAATGACGCCAATAAATCTGTGAGAGGAGATGGAGTGTCAGCACTCAGGACGGCTGGCACTCTGGTGTGCTGGGAAAGCATGCGTTCCTGTTGTTACTCATTTCTCAAACATCAGAGGAAAGGACCAGCCTCAGTTTGGGCTCCCTCCAGCTCTGTGCCCTGCCCTCAACCCTATAAAAAGCAGTTTCCTGTAAATAATCCTCACACGGGAGGGAGTACGGTGCATCTCTGGTCCAGGCAGCTGCTGTGACATGACAAATAAGCTGCAGGCTGACAATGTCTCCAAGACATATTGGCGTTTACTTTGTCGTTTGGGCTTGCCATCTGTGCCACCCCGACAGGGGCTGGCTTCCCAGGCTGCTCTGGGAGCCGGCAGCGGCGTCCACCAGTCCCTGGTCAGATCTGCAAGCTCAGCCGACCATCAGTGAGGCTGCCTAATGAGAGGAAGCGGCATGTGCCCAATGCTGCCCAGGAGCCGGCTGCCTGCCCAGGGAAGGCTGGGGTGTCTGTGCCACACAATGCAGGGGCAGCGGCACTCAGCACCTAACGGCCAGTGAGGAGACCAGACTGCAATGAGAACTTGACTTAGAGCTCTCACAGTCAACTCTGACACCAGGTGTCAGGAGGCTGGTGATACAGAGGACGACAGGGCCAAGCACACTGCTCGTGCAGCACACAGTCTAGGAAAGAGGAAAGACACTGAGAAAACCACTAAAAACATAAAAAACCCACACACTTAAAACTCAGAGCAGGAGAGTGAGAAAGGTGACTGCAGAATTCTGGGACGAGCACAGTGAAGGCGTCCCGGGGGCACTGTGCGAATTTGCTTTGGGGAAGTCACTTAACTCTTCTGAACTTCAGTTCCTTGTCTGTAAAATGGGGATAATAGTAATAAGACCCTGTGCTTCCCAGGGTGGTGTCAAGAATTAAATGAGTTTATACATGAAGGTGACTTAGCTCCATAAACATTTACTATTATTCCTGAAACCAGACAGATATACGAGTTGCTTGACTCTGTGTTGAGGCCAGTTAGGAGACGACAAAAGCCAGCCTTTTACTGCAAGTAACGTCACAAGAGTCACCCTAGCCTGAGCACAGGTGCCTATGGGACTCAGGGCTAAATGCATCTAGGCCAAACATGTCCAGGTTCAGAAATATTCCTGCATCTCTAGGCAGAAAAGGTCGTAGGTAACAAGCAGCTAAATTTGCCGAAATTATAGGCTGTCCTTACTTTTAACCACGAAGAATGACTTTCTGCCTTCCTCTGGAAATGAGCCTTAGCAAGGAGGTTCTATGGGCACAGTCACTCTCATCCAAAACCACCTTAATGATAGGAAACCAGGGTGGCTGGGCCTGCCTGTCAGAATACCAGAAAGCGATAGGGCCTGAGGACCTCTATGCCCATCCCCATCTGCCAGGGTAGCTCTGTGGACTATGATAAGTGCCTGGGGCCACAAAGCCTTCTCCAGTAATCCTCCTGTTTCCCACAGCTTATATCTGAACTTTCATAGTGGCACATCACATCTAGTTGGTGTGTGGGGGCCCCAAGTTCTCTGAACCTCTGCTCACGGCCCCAGGCTCTCAGCCACACTGAATTACTGACCAGACCTGGCTCCTAGGCTGTGCACATGAGAACTTCTCATGAACTCAGTAGCTGCTGAATGAGGAACACAGCAACTCCCTCATTTAATTCTCATGCCCTCTTGAGAGACAGGTGCAGGGAGTGGACTGCTGACTAATTTGCACTGGCAAATTATGTGATCGTGTTCGGCCCAGGGGGTAGCTGGTCTCCCAAATCTCCACTCTCCCTTCCACACCAGTGTTCTTGGATGTGTCCCTGGAGTATCATCAGGGAAGATGGGAAGGTTTTCAAATGAGCATTTCCAAAGATCAAAGATCTTATCTTTAATAAGGGTCCTCAATTGACTTTAAAAAATGAATTAGTTGCTGTTCTACAATGACCTCTAAGAATGGAACAGTCTAGAAGCAACAATCAGCACCCTTAATAACAAGATGATTACTTAGCAAAGAATGGCTGAGCAGGGCTGGGCTTGGCAGCATGTGTGTGGTATTGCTCTGGAACCAGGGCTCCTGCCCACAAGGAAGGGGCGAGCTGGTGTGAGGTGGCTATTGGCGCATAAGAGGGGCACTTGGAGATGTGTGCTCAGGTTGCCAAGGAGGGCTGGGGTGCTCATGAGAGCGACCAGAGGAAGATGAGAGTTGCCAGGGATGGCTTCCGGGAAGAGCTGCAGCTATAGCACAGGGCAGAAGCTAGCAAGGATGTGGATGGGGACAAGGCAAGGTAACAGCATATAAGGCAGCATCATGAGGAGGAGCCTCAGCTGGCCAGGCAGAGCCTGGCAGGACAAGGGCCTCAGAGAACTTAAGGCCAAAGACACAAGGCAGAACAAAAGAGGGACTTTTATTTTGATGAAGAGTAAAATACACAATGGCCCTTTAACCATCATAAACCTTCATGGCCTGAACAGCAATGCCTTAAAACAGACAAAATAAAACTATGGACAAAATGATACTGAGAAGAGAAGAAACGTGCAAAACTGTAAAAGCTACCATTTTTTGGCAAAATAGGATGCATATGTGTATGTATGTGGATGTGTACATATTCATCCTTCTCTGGGACCAAAGAACGGAGAGATGGGGGCCAGGGGTGTGCATCTCCAGCACTGCGTCTCAGAGAGAAGACACATCTTCAAGTGTCAGGGAAGCACTTACTAAAACTCATTACATACTGGATCACAGACTCAATAAATTTGAAAAAGTAAAAAACTATAGAGGCCACATTCCCTCACCACTATGCAATAGAATTAGAGATTAGTAAGTTAAAAAAAAAAAACCTCTCAGAAAAAAAGTCTTTTCTAACACTTGAGTCAAAGGGGCAATCAAAACTAAAATTATTATGTATTTATAAATGTGAGTGCTATAATCAAGCT
This sequence comes from Otolemur garnettii, assembly GCF_000181295.1. Taxonomy (NCBI): domain Eukaryota; kingdom Metazoa; phylum Chordata; class Mammalia; order Primates; family Galagidae; genus Otolemur; species Otolemur garnettii. The sequence continues at coordinate 29,251,059 of NW_003852409.1, read as the reverse complement.
ACAGCATGCCACCAAAGGAATATGTAAGAGTATTTATACCACCTTAAGTGCTTTCATTAAAAATCAAAGACAGAAAACAAATGAGGTTAATCATTCAATGCAAGAAACTATTTTTAAAAAGCCGAAGAAAGTTAAAAAAAAGAACAAATATAGATAAAATGAAATAATATAAGCAAAAGCCTAATGGTTTTATAAATCAGATACTTGTTATTTGAAAAGATAAAATAAGCAAATCTCTAGCAAAAATAACTAAATGAAAGGGAGAAAAAAATAACATTAGAGATGTATGTTAATTTTAAAATAAAAATTTTAGGCACAATTTTATACCAATAAACTTTAAAATTTAAGTGACATGGTTGATTTTCCTTTCAAAGAAAATATAAATGACAAAGCTGACTCAAAAAAAGGTAGAAAGCCTGAGGAAAAACTCACTAATTGTGAAAGCAATTGAAATAGTTGTCCATTTCCTCAGAATATCTCTAGTTTTCCCAAATACTTTCAGATCACTTCTGCTTTACATGTCCTAGTCATCCAAAAATATAAAGCAAGACAAGAAACAGGGTTTAAATGTTATCAGAGACAAAATTGTATGTGTTTTCAGATGATTCATCAACCAAGAAAACCCAAGTAAATAAATCAGAAGCTTCTAGAAACAACAAGCATACAGACAGGTGACCAGTTATAATATTAAAAAAACAACGTTTTTTTAAAAAAATATGTAAGCAATCACCAATTAAGAAGAATGGGCAATACAACAACAAAAAAATTTAAAACCTAGGCATTAGATAAATGAAAAGTAAAGAAAATTAAAGTATTTTACTGAATAATACGAAAAGACATTTGAATGAATGGAGAGTCATATTACATTTCTGTAGGGAAAGATCACAGATTTTAAAAATAACCATTCTCCCCAACTTAGTGTTATAGCTTCAATGTTTTTTAAATCAAAATCCTGAAAGTATTTTCTTTGAAATATAAAATGATTCTAAATTTCTTTTTTTTTTTTTTGAGACAGAGCCTCAAGCTGTCCCCCTGGGTAGAGTGCCATGGCATTATAGCTCACAGCAACCTCCAACTCCTGGGCTCAAGCGAGTCTCCTGCCTCCGCCTCCCAAGTAGCTGGGACCACAGGCGCCCGCCACAACGCCCGGCTATTTTTTTGGTTGCAGCCGTCATTGTGTTTGGCGGGTCCGGGCTGGGGATTCGAACCCGCCACCTTAGGTGTACGTGGCTGGCGCCTTAGCCGGTTGAGCTATAGGCGCCGAGCCATGATTCTAAATTTCAACTGGGTAAAAAACATTGAGCTATTATTCGCAGGAACATTTTGAAACAAAAAAAACTACAAAAAATAATAAGACAGTTGAAACATCTACATTCATAGTAATTAAAAGAGTGACCCACCCACTAGAATATACACTCAAGTCAACAGAACACAATACAAGTCACAAAATCTATCATAGTAGATGTTATCATAGGATTGTTTTTCAAATGCAGGCTCCAGACTGGGGAATAGGTGTCCTCAGTAGCAATCAAGAAAATGTAAACTAACAATAAGATGCCACCACACCTTTTAAATCAATAAGGATTTTAGAAAATTATAGCCAGTTACTAAGGCTTCAGGGAGGAAAAAACTTTTACGTAGAAGAGTACATGAATTCAACAGGATGGTGGGCTGTTGGTCGTTCTATCACAAAATGGTTTAAAATTCATTTATTTATATATTTATCTAAAAGATAAATGTTCACCGAAGCATTACTTTTAGAAGTGAAGACAATACAGATATCCAGCCACAGAGGACAGTTAAGTAAGATATGCTGTGCCTGGAAGAGGGAAGGCCACACCACCACTAATACCAGCTACCAGCCTGAGGGAGATTTCACCTAGTAACAGGCAGCAAGGTGCACGCACAGCCCAGTCTCAAAGCTGAATGAATCATCTCAGCAGCAGCGAGGAGCAAACTACTGATACATGAACAACATGGATGAATCTCGGAAATATTATGCTGAGTGACACGCAAAACTTCATGCTGTATGATTCCACTTCTGTGACAACACAACACACATAAGTGACTGCCAGGCACGGGCGGCGAGGGAGGGAAACCACTGGACATTTGAGCAAGCGAACTTCTGGAGAGATGGGAATATTCCATATCTTGCTAGTGGAGGTGGTGGTGCAATCGACATTTGTTAAAATTCACTGAACTGTACACATAAAAGGGTGGGTTTTATTATTTGGAAATTGTACCTCAGAAAATATGACTTACAACAAACTCAGAATGGCCAATTAAGTGGAAATATACTTTTTATATGTAAACATATGGTATAGGAAAAACGTTGAAAGGACATACCTTAAAATATCGTTTCTTTGAGTAATGGGATTAGGAGTGATACTTATTTTCTTCCCTATACTTTCATGTATTTTCTAACTTTTCCAGAATTAACATGTCACTTTTCTAATTTAGAAAAGAAACGTGTCTGTTTTTGATTTATAAAAAAAGAAAACTGTATCAATGAACTGTTCTGTGCAGTGACAAACTTTTTATTAGGTTCTTACAGGAAACGACGGGTGGGTTCACGCTTGCCTGGAGGCTTGCGTCCCTCCAGCCCTGAGGCACAGCTTCTCAGGGCACCTCTGTCCAGCCCTGGCAAGGTACTGGTCCTTGACAAGAGAGGGGAGGACCACTTGCTCCAAGAAGCTCTTTCTGCAGGCAGGAAAACCGAGTCCCGGAGATAGGAAGAGACGTTCTCAAGACTAGAGAAGTTCAGATGGGCCTTAAGCCCCAAGGAGCAGTGCTACCTCCGCTGTCCTGGAGCGCCTCTGCCTAACTGCCTGGGAGGACTCCAGCTCCAGAGGAGCCCGAGATAAACACTGTGGGGGAAAAGCTATGCTGCTGTTGTCCAGACTCTAGGAAACAGCGTCTCGTATTTCAGTTTCACCTGTGTTTTTCCAGTGTATTTACTGACTTCCTATTTTACTTCACATCTAAAACTCCCTTTTTAAACATTATTTTAATTTTTAAATTTTTATTGTTAGAGATTCATTGAGGGTACAAAGAACCAGGTTATGCTGATTCCATTTGTTAGGTAAATTCTCCCTTCATTTTTTAATTTTTAAATTTCTCTTGTGTTTTGGGGACAGGTTCTTACTCTGCCACTGAGGCTGGAGAGTAGTGGTGTAATCACAGCTCATTGTAACACTGAACTCCTGGCTGAAGTGATCCTCCTGCCTCAGCCTCTCCAGTAGTTGGGAACACATGTGTACACCACCAGGCCTGGCTAATTTTAAATTTTTTTTTTTTTTTTGTAGAGACAGAGTCTCACTATCTTGCTGAGCTGGTCTGGAACTTCACATGTCAAGGGATCCTCTTGCCTTTGCCTCTCAAAGTGTTAGGATTATAGGAATGAGCCTCCTACCCCCACCCCCGCCCAGCCTTTTCCTCCAGTGGGTAGTTTCACCACTCCTGAGTTATGTGCTCACACTCTCATAAGAGTATGACCATCCCTGCCCACTGCCATGTGCAGGCCAGAGCCTCCTGAGGGAGGAGGATGCACCTGCCCCCACTAGTGCTGGCCAGCTATATGCTTTGCCATGTCTGGCCAGAAGCTTTTAGGGCTACTGGGTATTTCTTCCAGGCCTCTTGCTCTCTTTTACTATTATGAGAATAGGAAAGTACAGACAGGGCTGAGTCCCAGAATAAGGGGACACAGGGAGTAGGGTGCTAGCCAACCTATGGTCACCAAATTGGAGCCTGAGTGACATATAAATTGTGTATCTTGTATGCCACTGCAATTAAGGACTGCTTGTTGTTACAGCATAACCCAGCAAAGACTGACTAATATACCTACTTTAGTCTCATTCTGAACTATAATATCCATTGATCTGCTCTTCTGAATGAAGTAAATTTAAAAGGCCATCCGTGTCTACTCTAAAATTATGTCCCCTCCCCAAGCACAAACCTTTGGGACACATACTACAGCCTGAGGTAGACAGAAAACAGAGAACATGCAGAAACCTATGGGAAGAGCCTCTAGGGTCATGTAAGATATAATATGTACAATTCAGAAAAGTCTGAATGTTCCCTAGAACTGTAAGCTGCTCTGTCAATTTCACAATTCTCTGTACTGCTTTAAAAGTACACGTCAATTGTAAGACAGACCCACAACTCAGAACTGTTACAGTGTATCGGAAAAGTACCTCTAAGATTCAAGGGGCTCTGGGAAGCATGGAGAAATCAAAGTCAAGCAGATGATTATGGGACTAGCTATTCCCTAAATAGTTAGCTTTATTATTTAACTCTCAGCTGCTAATTCTTCTTCAAGCAAAATCCTTCTGACTACCTGAATATAAAAAAATGTCATGGTTGACCTTTAGATATTCAGCACAGGTACCATTCAGCTATCTGTAACTTTCAGTCAGCTATACCATGCTCTAATAATTAATGGTCCACTTGTTTGGCTCAGGTAAATCACATTTGCATATGCAAATTATGCCCAAATATTCTGTACTATTAATGTTATCACTAATTACATAATAATAGTTACCAATTTCTACACAGATCAAACTTACAGTTTTGTAGCTATTAGGGAAATTATACTTTGTAATTAAGATAATCCTCATTTCCAGATGCTAATTAGCTATACAATAATTAGTCTCATTCACTAATGCAAATTAAGGATTTTCATCTTTATTGATAAAAGAGTTGCTTATCGGATAAGGAACGATAGCCCCTGAAATCTTGTGGAGAAACACTTTCCCCCCTTTTAAAGGTTAAAAGGTAAATCCATTTTTATCAGTCTCATTTGTGAATGCAAATTAGGTATGATTAATCAAGTCAAAGATAAATGTGCTAGTCTTATTTCAGGACAGACTGTATTGCTTACTCAGTTCATCTCTTTTCCCTTATAAATACATAGGTAAACAAGAGTCCACCAAACAGAGGTCTTCCTAATGGGAGTAATTCACCTATGGTCAAAGGAAGCTCTGAAGACCCATGTCTCTCTGTTACACTTTCTTTTGTTTTGCCTTGAAGCATCATGGAGAGATCTGGAAATAACTGTGCCTTAGTGGTTCAAGCCAGAATGGGAATGAGTGAGAAGAGATTTTTGTGAGTAAATACAGAGGAAAAAGGGAAAGCCACATTTGCTTGGATTATTAAGTTTTCTGTGCTCCAAACAGAATACAAACTGGCACCTCCCATCGTGACTAATGAGGGCTGCGTCGGCGAGAACAGAAGGGCTGACAGCCAGCGCGGCCTAGTTGGCAGGCCCCAGCCCAGGCCTCGCCGCATTCATCATCCGCTAAACCAATCCACCAATTCCGCACCACCATTTGTCATTAATTATGCTAATCAGCACACCATTACTCTCTGATGACACTGTAGCTGTTATTAGCTAGTTATGGCTTTTCAAAAGCACAACTTATTCTGCATGCACGGGCTGTGCATGCATTAGCCCACAGGGAAGAAATGTCCAATTATGAAAAGAAGAAATTTGCTATTATCTTTTTATAACAAACCAATTTAGTAATTAGAAAAGTCTCCGAACTCACAGGTTCTTCTTTTTTCCTCCCTTAAAATAATTGAAGCAAAAAAATGTGCTTTTCAATATTTCTCTGAAAGAAAGGGAAATACCAACACAGAGATTTTTTTGCTACACATTGAAAAGTGGGGCCTGGGGAACAACTGTGCTTGTGCGTGAGGGGCACACTGAGGTTCCTGCTGGGCTTTTTTTCTTCCTGATTTTGAATTAGCAGGACTACTTTATTACGTATATTTCAGCTACGACTAACGCCTGAAAGATGAAAGCACACCCATGTGACCTTTTACAGTTCACTCACAGCACACTGAAGCTGTTTCACATAACGATGCCAGACTGTGCACACCTTACCTGGCAGCTGCTTCCTCGGGAAGTGCAGCAACGGCCTCCTTTAACCCCTCACGTGCCCCAGTGCCACCAACAACGCTCTCAGTACCTCTCTAGTGACCTGGAGGTGTACAGTGTGACCAGGTTAGCATGTGTCCTGTGCACGGTTTGGCAGAGAAAAAAAGACTGCACCCACGCTGGCAGAAGAATGGGGTCCTTTGGGGCCAGGAGCCAGAGCAAGTTACAGGAGACTCCTTTTGAACTCAAAGCCTCCACCAAAGAGTTCACCTTGACCCTGCAGTGTCTGCAACACTAATCTTCAGGCATTTGTCCAAACCAGGCACTAATTCCAAGTTGTTGTGCTCAGGCTGGGAGTCTTTACCACTAGTTTCAGAAGCTTAGTCTGTATTAAGAGCTCATTAATATCATCAGAGTAAATGGGCCTATTAAAACATCTTTAAGCAATATCTGAACATAAATCTCCCTAAACTATATTTAATGACTGTACTTAAGATACATTATATGCAAGTCTTAATGAGACATTAGATAGCATTTTGAAGATTAAAATTAGAGAATCCATATAAAGTCTGTCCACTTAATGTAGCCTTAAGCTATACTGATGAAAGCATTACTACCAAATTATTACTGCATTAGAACAAATATTTTTAATCATGTCTGATTTATGCATTCCCTTTTTCATATAATTTTCATCTTCTCAAAAATATATTTCGAGTTTATAAACGAGGGTATGTGAGAGGTCTTCCACTTACAAGCACTCTGGAGGTAAAGCCAGTGCAGGGTGGAGACGGAGCTGTGCACTGAGTCTTCTCTGGGCTCAGAATCACATTTCTTTATGTTTGGTTTAATCAGTCATTTCAATACTAAAACTGGTAGCTAAATTTATTTAGATTGGCAGCTAAATCTATTACCTTACTATTAAACATCCTTTAGGACCAGAGTAGATGCAAAAGAGAATTTAGCTAAATTAACTAAAAATATTCTGAAGACCAGAACACAGCACAATCTGTATGGCACTGCAGTGGTGATATTCAGGCTCCTCACTGACTCTGTGCTTTGGGTCCCTGACAGCAACTCCTGTCCTGCCCCCAGACAGAAGACGCCGTTCACACTCCGAGGTCTGCGACTTGTTGTTGTCTGTCTTTGTCTCCTCAGAGCCTGCCTCAGAGGTGCCCATGAGGCCTGTTTCTACTCCAGGACCCTTGGAGTATGTACAAAGAACAATCAGTGTTGCTGGTGGAAGGATATTTAAAAAAAAGTTTTATTCCCTCCAGGCAAGGTAGTTGAACCCTTTCAACAGACCCAAATCCTCCTCAAGTCTGTTCATAAGGAAGCACACTCCAGGCCTGCCGTGCGCAGGAACGGCCCGGAGCAGGTAGCTGGGCCTCACCACGATCTGTGTGTCTCTCTACATGTGGGACCTGTCTCCATTTAGAGTAGAAATACATACCCTGAGTCTATAAAAATCCTGATAAGACAATGCATGGTGGTCTCTTTTGAAAACAAATCAAACTTTAGACTGCATATGGAGAAATATTTTTTCCATATATTTACCTGCTATATTTAAAATAGGATTTTTGATGTAATAAAAAACTCCCACATCCCCCCCATAGCTACTCTTGAGAGGAGGCCCCCCCCAAAGGAAAGCTACTGTGTCAATTCCTATATAACAGCCCTTCAGGCCCACTTTGGGGTGAATGTGCTGAGATCTTTATATTCCACCACCAGCTGAACTGGCAGAGAGAATTTATCTGAGAACTCAGAGCCCACGGTGATGTCACCGGGGAGCACACACACCCCGGACTTGGATCTGACACCAGCACCAGGTACCCGACAATACACCAATACTTTGGAAAATGTTACAGATATTAGAGATGAATTACCATGGAAGCTTTTTAGAAGCTTTTTAAAAAATATTTTACACCAAAGTGTAACCGCCTTTTATAAATGCTATTCAATTATAAGAGACTTCTGGGATTATGTAAATCAAGGCAAGTCAACCCATGACACCTCTCTTAATAGAATGAGATATATCTAGTTTTTTTTTTTTCTCCTTCAAAGAAGAAAGTAGCACGATTTAAACACACTGGTCTTTAAAGCAGACTCCTCCCTCGGCATGTAAAATCTGTAGCAACAAGCCTATTTCCATTTGCTTTCTTCAGATAGTCTCTCCCCAAAAGGAACCACTTCATAATACAATTTTGCATTTTTAACTGTATGAAATTAGGCATTCTTCACAAATAACAGCTATGTGTTATACATAGGAGCTCCTTTTTATTAGGGACACAGTAATGAACAATGAGCAATGTGTTCTATTATTCTTTGTCAAATCACAAAATGCTACATTAGAATAACTGTGCTGGTCAATGTAATATAGTAGATTAAATTCAACTTCTGTGGAAAAACCACTGTAAAACAGCATGATAAGAAGGCTATAAAAAATTTAATTTTACTCCAAACTCCATCACAAAAAAAATGGTGTGAAAAGTAATTTTGCATAATCAGTACACGCCATCTGGAACAATTAACCGATTTCTATAGAACTATGAGGATCAGTCATATCTGCTTATTAAAGATCAGAAATTATACAAGTAATAAATCCTTGAAAAAACTAAGCGTACTCCCGCCTGTCAACGCTATTTTAACTTCAAATACTGAAGAACGCCTGATAAGGCTGAAAAGAAGAGATTAATATATGCAAATTACATCCAGCATTTAAAATCCCCGCAACTGTCTCCGGTTTTCTGTCCCTTATTGCTGCCTTTATGTTTTATTCATACACCAACTCACCTGTCACTTCATAAGCTATAATATTATGGGGGTATTATTAAACAGCATAAAGCCGTGCTTTAATTGGAAAGCTTCATTGCATTTTCCAATTATTTGGAGTAAATTAAAAGCAGATGCACATAGTTTAATAAGGAGTCTAATATCAGTTCCGGGAAATCAAAATTCATTGTCATTACTATGCCGTGATAGTTTTGCAAACTGTACTCAATTTCAGAGGTTTTCAAAAGAAAATCTGTCTATGCAATCTGTTAATTGTCATTCGGTTAATAACTGTTTAAATATCCAAACTACGTAGCAGCTTACTATTAAAAAAATTAAACTATGGGGTTTATACAAGCAAACAAATACAGCATGCCACTCCTGGGCTGGGCTGGACTTTTCAGCCTTGTCCATTCACCTTAAAACAATAGGAAGGCTTGAGAAACCCACCCATGTAGCAGCCTGGCCCCAGAACCCAGAGGACAAAGAACAGCATTTTGTACTTCTACAAGCACCAGAGGTTATACTACTGTAAGATAGCTCTCTGAGGAAAAGGGCAGAAGCCAGGTTATAAATTATGTTTTCAGAGGTCTACACTGCTCAGCAAAAAATTAGCTTCCAAAGTTTTAATTGGTCCATCTAAAATAAATCCTTTTAATGAGTGAATTAACTGATTCAGGACACAAACACGGAAAAATCAAAGAAAACAAATGTTGTGAGCAATTTGTTTTGAAAAAATTGACCCCTGAAGGGCCATTCCCCTACTAGTTCATGACCCATGAGTGGAGTGTTCCTTAGGCTCTGCAGGGCTGGCCACTGTGTCTACAAGTGGATTGGGCTGCCAGACAAAGGACTGTTTTCTAAGCCACTATGGATTAAAAGAACCAAATCTTAAAGGTTACTCTTCATTAGGAATCTTACCTGCAGATGTAGTTATATTATAACCTGTAGCTACAAGTTGCATACATACAAATATAAGTAGCTGAAGCATTTACAAATGAAAAGTCGTAGGTATACTCAGAACTAGTACACGTAACCTTTTCATTTTTGCACTAAGTGACAGACTTTTTCAAATCCTAGGTATGTAAATTGTAATAGGACAAGCAGTAATTGACTTTTAAACTCCACCCACTGTGAGGGCTACAATTAATCTGTTTTTAGCACAAGAACTGCTGCTCTGCAAAGTTCATGAGTTGTAGGCTCTTCTCCCCAATCCAATTAAAACCCGAGAGTCCTCCTAAGAGTTAACAGTACAGAATTTATTCTTTGGCTCCTGTTTCAAAGGGAGCAGCAGCTAACATCCCAATCATCAAAGGGCAGACCCTCCAGACCAGAAAGGATACCAATGCCCCAACAAGAGAGAGCCTTCTGGCAAAACAACCAGAAACTCTGCTCAAAGATGAAGATAAAAGCAATTCTTGTGCAGTGATCCAAAAAATAGCATCTCTTTTTTTTTTCCAAAATTACCTGTTTTAATAAAGTAGACACACTGTGCCAACTGAACCATTTAATTATCTGCAAAAATGACGAATCAAAACAATAGTTTGCAAAAATAAATGACTAACCTCTGATTAAAATGTCTGTCCTCATTAAATCCAAATAAAAGGTACAATATCTTAAAAAAAAAAAAAAGTAGCCCTAAGAAATAAGCGATCCCTCAGTATTGATAGCCACACACTTTATAGTGGCATGACCTGCCATGAGAAAGGACATCCAAGGAAGCTGTTCAGTCTACTCTCTTAAACCCTGAGAAGAGGCATGTGGACAGCACGCCTGTGGTACGTGTACGGGGTGTGTCCTTGTGTCCTTAGAGCCTGGTGGTCCCACTGGCCCTGAGAAAGAGACCTCAGGGACAGAGGACTGTGAGGTGATATGCTCAGTGGTGGGTCCTGTGATATGTATGTGTATATAATATACAGGGTGGCCATAAAGTTTGTGTACAAACATATATATATTTGGGGACAAATGTGTGTACACACACACACACACACACACACACACACTTTTTTTTCCTAAAGGATCCTGGGAGAGGAGTGGTTGGAAAGGAAGGAGCCACGAATCAAAAAGAAAGAAGAAAAAGAAAAGCAAAGAAGAAAGAAGGGAAACTACTTGGGGGGCTGACGTGATTCCTTCTCCAATCAGAGCTGACTGACGAAAAGGGAAACTGGAAATCGAGGTTGATGTAAATGTTGAGAAGTTCTCTTTAAAACTGTTTTACCCAGTAGCAAACTAACATCTCAAGCAATTACTGATTTCTGATTTCTAAACAAGGAAGGAGGGTTTGCCTTGTGTTATACTACACCAGACGGTCCTCTGGGCTAGGTGAGAGTTCCCTTGGGCAGCTGCCTGAGGGGATAAGCTCTCCCCACCCCCTCTGCATTTTTAGGTGGAGGGAAGGGGTTGGACTACAGGGGACTAAGACCAGGGCAAGGAATAGTAGAAAGCACTTCCACAGGGATTCTTCCTAACAAATGCAAACATTGTAACCTAATTGTTTATACCCTCTCATTAATCTGAAATTTTAAAAAAGGGGTGCGAGAAGCAAGCCCTTGGAGGGAATACCAACAGTATTCATGACAGCTATAGCTGCTACCATTTCTGGCATGTCCACTCATTACTAGGCACTTAGCGTACATTAGCACTAATCCTCAAAATTCAGAAGAAAAAGTGTAATTCAAAATTACAAAAGAGAAAATGGACTGAAATGTAAACTGTTTAAAGTCATGCAGCTGGCCTGGCACGGGGCTCATGCCTGTAATCCCAGCACCCCGGGAGGCTGAGGCAGGTGGATTACTTTAGCTCAGGAGTTTGAAACCAGCGTGACCCCATCTCTAAAACAAAATAGCCAGGCACTGTGGCAGGCACCTGTAGTCCCAGTTACTTGGGAGGCTGAGGCATGAGGATCACTTGAGCCCAAGAGTTGGAAGTTGCCATGAGCTATGATACTATAGCACTCTACCAGGGGCAAGAAAGTGAGACTCTGAAAAAAAAAAGTCATGCAGATGGAAAGGGTGGATATGTGCACAAAGGGACTGGTGCCAAGACCTAGCTCCTCTCCAGAATCAAGGGGTATCAAGTGTCACTGAGTGCTTCCTGCATGCCAGGCTCTGTGCTGGGCGTTTGGCACCACTGTGCCTTCCCAGGATGAACCTTGAACTCCTGCTGAGAAGCCAGGCACTGACCAAGATGTTATAAGGAAAGATGATCTCCTTTCCGACAAGTGGGAAACCAAGCGGGTGGCCAAAGTTTTACGGGAAGCACTAAACGGCCATAGGAGACTTAGCAGCTGAAGAAGCTGTGGTCCTGGACCCATGACAGGCACAGCCACTGCTGGCAGAGCAAGGGTGGGTGAGGGGCTGTAATTCATGAGCCAAGGACCTTCTTGCAGGAGTGACATGAGTACTTTGCTAGCGCAGGGCATATTTCAGGTAAACACACAGGCAATGGAACATAAAGATGGGCGCATTTATTGCCTCTAGGTAGCAAGCGATTAAGGACTTCTAAGTGTGTCACCGGAAGTGATGCTTGGGGCCAACGAGGCAAGCTTGACTCTCTCATTCAAAATTATGGATGTTGCTTTGGCAGTGGATCATGAGATCGCTCATGCCATAAAACAAGTCAGGCGTAAGAAACCACTTTCTAACAAAGGATCTCAACCTTGGATGAGAGTTCTGCATCATTCATTGTCTCAGAGACAATGGTAAGACAAATTTGGGGAAGAAGGAGCCTTGTTCTCTGGGATATGTGATAAATATATTCCATCCAAACTCAGGCTGTAAGAGTGAATTTTTCTTTTTAGGTTTAAAAACCTAAACAGGTTGAGGACCTTCACTGGCCATTAAGAAGAAGAGAGAAAAAAACATTTAGTATCCAGGACATAAACACCAAGTATATGACAATGGATGGACTCAGGTATTCTGTCTGCACAAGAAAAGTGGCTTTATCATTCTAAGAGGATCAGAATTTCTTTTGTCCTAATGTCAGCAATTATATGGATTTGTTCTGACACAAAAGGGGGGAATGCTCATATTGTGTGATTGCTCAAGAATAAATTTTCATCTTGGTGCCAAACTTGTGTGGCTGTCCACCCTCCTCCCAAGTCCTGCCACTGCCTACATCCTTTTTTAGGGAGCACCAAGAGCTTGAATACACCTGCCTGGAACCTGTCGCCCTGCCACCACTGTCGTACCTTGAGTGTGGTAGCTCAGCAGCTGGAGAGGGCAGGTGGGGAAGGTGTGCTGGGAACTGACTGGTCACAGGCTGGGGTGCTGACAGGGGACACTCAGGTTCTGGACATGTTCAGTAACCTTGGGCTTAGTTTTAGCAGAGGTTGGTTCACCGGAGGCCCAAGCTAGAGAATGGAGTTTCCAAGTACGGAAGGCAGGGTGGCACTAAGGTAACAGTTCAAACAAGACCCCTGCCTGTGGCCAGCGTACAGGGGTTCACAGCACAGGAGAGCTTGCGGTGCAGTCCCAGTGAGTGAAACTGTGGATTTGGGTCACCCACTATCATTTCAGTCTCAAATAAGGCCACCAGAGACATCTCAGTGCCTGGCACTCTCCAGACAGAGGTCTACAGCAGCAGGGCCAGTGCAGCCCACCTACTGCTAGGGGCAGTTCCTTCAGAAACCTGGTGCATCTCCTCTCCAGATTCAAGGAGGAGCTGTGAGTAATTACACTCACAGTTATATATCCACAGCACTTTCTGTCTCCCAGGCAGGGCTCCAGTCCTCTCATGTCATTTCACAGGACAGGTACGGGTCCTTTCCCAAGATCACTTTAAGTAAGATCACTTTCCCAAGTGTCCCCACAGCACTGTTCTGCCTAGTAAGAGCTGCCACATGCCCCCTAACCCACTGATGCCCGCTGCACCTGGTACTGGCCATCAGTGTCAACGGCCTCCCTGGGATAAGGTCCCAGAGATGCTCACCCAGGGGCCTTCTGAAACTTCAAACAGTGCTGAAGCCCAGCACGTGAGTCCTGGCGTGATTCACTGCAGGTGTGTGTGCCATTTCTGCTTTTCAGCCTGAGTGGGGGAGAACACAACCTGCGCTAAAGAAGCCTCCTCAGCCCTGCCACTTAGTAAATCCCACCTAGTAACTTGTGATCTTTCAAAACTTCAGTTTTCTCATCTGTAAAAGGTTTTCTTGGTTAGAGTCTGTTGGGATTAAATGACAAAACACATGCAAAATGTGTATTACACAGTCTTATACGGGGCCGGCACTGGATGAAGGCAGGAAGGCTGCGTGTTAAGTAAACTAATTTAATTATTCAATCCATTTTAATAAAGCAAAAACAACTTTAGCTTCCTAAGTGTGTTTCAGTGAAAGAATTGTATCACTCATGCTGCACAGCTGATAGTTTACTACGAGACAGACAAAGATCAAGAAAGACACAAAAGGCTAATTTGGCATAGGGGCCCATAGGCAGGAGTGTCTGGTAAACCACACTGCTTTACTCACCCAGAGCAAGCCTCTGAAATGCTAAGGACGGGGGTCAAGCGGCTTTCCTCTGGCTTCAGCATTTCTCTGGCAGGGTCTACAATCACGAGGTCTAGCAGGAAGTGAATTACAAGGGAGAACTGGAGGTATATTTCTGCTGAAAAACTAAATAAGGACAATAAACCTACAGGGAGAAAGGTCAGGATTAGTTTTTCTGTGTTCATGAACTTCACAACTAAGGCGATGTTTGGATGGAACGATAGATAATGGCAGGTTTGCTGGCCACACCTGGGGCATCTGAAGTTGTGAAACACAAATCTCCTTCTCACACACCCATAGCCATGTGAGTGGGTGTTGCCACCTCTGCCTAAGATGCTAGGCCATGTCTGAGGCACAGGAAGCTGAACTACCATGATGTCGAAGCATCTGAGATTGCTGACATGGAGGGATGTGGGAATTTACTTTATTTTTTTATGAGACAGAGTCTCACTTTGTCACCCAATGTAGAGTGCTGTGGTGTAATAGCTCACAGCAACCTCAAACGCTTGGGCTCAATTGATGCTCTTGCCTCAGCCTCCCTAGTAGCTGGGACTATAGGCGTCCACTACAATACTCGACTATTTTTTGTTTGTTTGTTTAGCAGGCCTGGGCCGGGTTCAAACCCACCAGCCCCAGTGCACGTGGCTTGTGCCCTAACCACTGAACTATAGGCGCCTAGCCGAGATGTGGGAATTTAGGTCCAGGAAGACTGGAGGCTGTGTCTGACCTTACTGGGCTGGTGTGTGGGAGAACCAGGGCCTGCTCAGCAATTCTGGCTCCTGCCCTAGTTCAATCCATTACCCCTTGGCTGCCTTACCCATGGATTTAGGAAGGGGATGTGGCCCATTAAACCAATGCTGCCTGAGCCCTGCCATGCTTAAAAACTAAAGAGAGAATGAAAGCATAGTGGGAAAGTGGCCACCTTTTTAAGAGCACTGAAGTATCTGTCACCTAATAATATTTTTATTTTTCATGATGACTTAACTGGAAAAAGTCTTAACTTTTTCCTACCCATGGAGCACCGGAAAAGCAGCAATGAAAGCTGGAGCAGAAATCAGCCCCATGGGCACTTTTCCTCCAAACACCAAAGGCAGACTGGACAGCTTCACAGAGGTCTCTGCTCACTCTGCCAGCACTTTTCTCCTTCCTGCCCCCAAGCCATCATTCTGTCACCTTCCAGAGAAAGGGCTCACGGGCTGCTTGCCATAGAAAATAGCCTACTTCTAAGTGATGATGCGTGACAGAAAGTCTCAGCTTCCAGGGGGAGCCGAGCTGGGCCACGCCAGAGAGCCTTTTGTTGCTAGTGTCTCTGGACTGAGAATTTTTTCTGAGCACTCAGAAGAGTAATCTTATATAGCAAATTACATAAGGGAGCACACAAGGCTAAGAAGATGAAGACCACGCTTGGCACAAGCCAGTGTGTCCTGAGTGATAATTCTCAACAAATCTTTGGGATCCAACTCAGGTCCCAGCTCTGCAGGGGAGGCAAACGTGGAGAGAAGTTCCTTTGCTGTGCTGCTTCCTGGTTTACAGAGTGATTTTACATACCCGGGATCTTGACAATAATCCAGGAAAGGAGGCAGGCAATTACTACGTCTTTTACTGGTGCGAATAACTAGCACTGCCCAAGGCAGCAGAGTAAAAGGCACTTGCAACCTCTAGGGGGCGCCATTCACATACATTGTGCAGTGCACAACCTGAGCAGCTGTTCACAGTAGCTCTCTGTGATGGTTAGTATGTGTCAGAGCTAAGAGTTTGAACCCATCTTCCAACCCCAAATGCCTGGCTGGTCACACACTGAGCCTTCTTCCACAGGCCTCCTGTTGCACTCAGGAGCACAGGGTCTGCCAGCTCTCAGTGTCTGATACATGAAGGAGTAAACAATCCTTACTCTTTGCCTTTGTTTACATATATCTTCCTTGATTCAAAAAGGAGCCTCCATCCTCTCTACAGTCTCTGCCCTCTCAAGATGCTCACAGGTGAACTCGATCCAACACAAGGGCGTGTGGGAGAGAGTGTCCCCAGGTGGAAAAAATCAGAAAGGCTTGGTGGAAAAGGCATTTGGGGAATAGGCCTTCAAAGATGGGTGGGCAGAGCCAGAAAGAGGACAAGGAAGTATGAGCTGAGCCATTCAAATGGCAAGGTAAGTGCTCAGAACGAAACAAAGGCAAGGAGGAGGCAGGGAGCGACCCAGGCTGGTGGGAAGAGAAATGGGAGGAAAGCTGGGCAGGTGAGGGCTGGCTGCCGACAGCCTTAACGCTGGGCAGGTGAGGTCTGAATGAACGTAGGCAACAGCTGGCTAGGGTGGGATCCAAGGAGCAAAGCGGCACTTGGGAGAGATGAGTCTGCTACCTGGGCAACTGGACTGAGGCTGGAAAAGCCCAGTCAAGGAGGAGAACTTAGTGGGCCCAGCCCACACAGGAGAGCAAAGCGAAGCCCAGCCTCCACGCTCAGCTCCAGAGTGCTCACTGGGGACACAGCCATCTTAATCTGGGAGATGACCCAGAGCCCAGTGCAGGGTTTTCGAGGCCTCTCTCCCCATGAAATCCTAGAGGAGGCACACACACAGCAGAAAACCTCCAGGAGGCGAGTCCCCCAGGTGCCCCGTGTATCTGCCTGCACACACTGTTCATTAACGTCAGTGACACAGCTACCACGGTGGATGTATAAAAGCACATCCAATTAGCCAGGCCTACATGAATATTTGCACTCTTAAATCTTTTGCATTTCGAAAGGGTTAAAGCTTATTATTAGCATATAATTTACAGTCCTTTCTCCCAGGAAAGGAATAATGCACAGTAAATGCCACATTCATTTTAATAATACATGTTACAGTCTGTGCCCAACATCTGCACAAAGGTAAAGGAGACAGATTTTTTTGACATGTCCCACTCTGCCATCTAAACACAGGCTTTTTGTTTCTTAAGTGACGGAAGGTTTAATCAAGAAAGCAGGCAATTCATCAATCGAAACAAGGCAGCGTGCGTGCGCCTGACAGCACACACATGGTTGTGTACAGAGCAAACCTGGCCACCTGTCAGCCGCACCTTTTACATCAGGATATACAAATACGCCATACGACTAATTCCCCACCCGCTCCCATTCACTTCTTCTTTTTCTTACATTTTTCTTTGTACTTGCTTTCATTGTCAGTCATGGCAAGAATAGATGGACAGACAAGGGAGGCAATGGCTGTTACAGGTGATGATAAAAATGTATATGCCTTTAAAATGACTTCTTTTCTTCCTTGATTGGAATGTCATTATTATAAATACTTTTTCACTTCATTCAGGAATTTTCCCCATATGCCATTATCTGTGGCTGTGCCAAGCTGATGTTCCTCTGTCAGATCCTGGCCGCCCTCCCATACTCTTACCCACCACCTTGTGAACCAGTCCTAGGTGACCCTGAGAAATCCCAATGGAGGCTAAAGGGAAGCAGGGGTCTGATACTGGATGCCACCTCAAGCCACAAGAAAGTGTCCACTGAAGACAAAGGCTGCAGGGACACCTGCAAATGCAGCAGCTGGTGAACATTACTCAGAAGACGGCACCTTGGTCCCTCATTGGTGGTTATCAGCAGCACACTCACCCAAACACACGGGAACGGGAGAGCCACAGGCACACGCACCCACGGAATATGGATGCAAATTCTGCAGCGTGAGACCATAAACACGACACGCAAACGACTGCACTTGGCATACCTCCCCAGGACAGAGCAGCACTTCTCAAGCACCCTACTGTTTCAGTCTGTTAGACTTTATTTTCCAGCCCTGCAATGCTTCATGATCATTAAAGTATTGAGTTTATTTTCAATTTTCCAGGTGAGATATTTCTTTTTCCTAATTGAGAGATAGAAAGAACATAATCACTACAAATGAAAGGAAAATATGTTTAGAATTGTTTGGTATGCTGCAGATGAGCTTTTAAATGATCGCATTGTAAGATACACATTTTTTTTTCATCATAAAATGAAGAGCTGGTGGCAGAAATTTTTACCCAATTGGATTAAATGTATAAATCATGAATTTCATAATACTGATAATTAAATGTCCATCTTCCAATTTAAATGAGGACTAGATTAAAACTGCATGGAGAAGGCTGATATTCAGAAATCATTAATTATTTTTAATTGCTTCGTGCTTTCTTAGTCTGATGTCAGTTACATGGTTCAGCCACGGTTCGGGGTTTCAGATAAGATCCTCATCCTCTTTGCTCAAGGGTCGTGATGGAAACTGGTGCGAGAATGGACTGGGACCTCACTGACCACACTCGCATCCTCCCTGGTGTCAGACATCTTAAAAAGGAACTGCCTTTTCAGAAGGAAGGTTCGTGGAGGGCAATCAGATGGCTTTTCCAGAAATCCAAAAGAAAGCTGAGAGGAAAAAAAGAGCTAAATGCAAGGCGGCCAATGCCCCTGAGCCTGCTGGGACAGAACTAGGCTACAGCTTCTGTTCTGGTATAACTGTGTGCCCCTTTCTCTTTTGTGACACGGTCAGCCTGATGCTGACAGGTCAGCAAAGATGTCAGCAAGGTGGCCTGGCCCGGGATGACGAGGGAGGGATCCCGCCCGCTCTCAATACTGGGAGGCTTTGGGGATTATTTCTGCATCATGGCTCATCCTGAATTCGTGTGTTGTTCAGATTTTTTGCTTTTATCACACACCAATTTTAATATGCATTTGCTAAATTGTACTATTTGATAATATTGTGTAAATTTTTTTCAAAAGGGAGAAAATAAGTTTTATTGGTGAAAACTCTGCGCTTAGAGATATATACCAGATTATAAAGACAACAACCAAAGAATAGCACAGTATGGTTTCTCACACCTGCGTCCCCTGGGGCCCAAAAGCCAGGCTGGGCTCTTCCTGTCCTGGTCCCTCTCACAGGAAGCCTCCGCAACAGGCGAGCGCGGCCAGTCTGAGCAGGAGGTAGGGAAAGAGCTGTCTTTCCTGCCACCTGCCAGAGCTCCAGCCCATCGGGTGCACGGTGCCCACTCTAAGAACATTCTTAGAAACTCACTCAATTCTCACACATTTAAGGTCCACTACAAACATGAATCCCCCACTCCTCATGCATGGGCATATCGGCTGTCCTTATCAAACTCGTGGTTATGACCCCTGAAAAGCAGTTGTTCTGTTGTTCACGGCATTTTACAGGAGCATCCTTTTCTTCCCAGGCTGTAAATATTTATACATCTCTCACTCATGCACAATATTGTCAGAGCCATTAACTAGTTTTAGCCTGTACCTGTAGGATTAATATTCATATGGAGTATAATGTGGAAAAACAGAACTAAAGAAATAAGTCTATCTGAAGACAAAGCACAAATTTTGACAATGGAGTATTTTTTACTCATTTTTTTCAGCTTTCCAAGGAATGCATCTATGAGCATCGGCACCTCCTATACAAAGAAGGATTTCTGGGTGCAGGAGGCTCGTTAGGTTCTTCCCAGGGAACTAGACGGTTTGGTTTTAGCCCTAAGACTGTTCTCCAACTCAGAACTAAATCCACAACCCCTGCTCACAGCTCTACTCTACTTTTCTATCCTGTTTTACATTCACTTATTTTTTTCACTTGCATTTTCATTTTGCTCCATGTATTTTTGGAACTACCTTACATTCTTCTGTAATAGTAGAAAATAGAAATGAGAGAGTGGTCAGACATCTAAACATGTAAAAAAGAAACTCTAAGAAAAAAGGTAGGCTGCCACCAGTCGGGGCTAAAATAAAAGACTTTTCAGAAAAGATAAGATACTCTTTTTTTTTTTTT
>NW_003852409.1:29124857-29230725 GCF_000181295.1 Otolemur garnettii | reverse complement strand
CCTGGTTATTTTTTGGTTGTAGTTGTCATTGTTTGGTAGGCCCAGGCCGGGCTCGAACCCACCAGGCCCGGTGTATGTGGCCTGCACCCTGACTGCTGAGCTACATGAGCTGAGCCAAGATAAGATATTCTTAAAAAGACAACTAAGAGCCACTCAGAGTTTTGGTCAGTAAATTCAGGGGTAAGGGTTGGGGAAGAATCTAGAGAAATTAACCTGGTTTTGAAGAGAGTTCTCCAAGGAAGTAGAATCTTAAAGGCGCGCCCCTAAGACTGAAGGCACAGAGTGGCGGGGTGTGCGTGGGTCTGCACCAGTGAGAACAGTGCCAGGAGATGCCAGGGAAAGCTGTGACGGGGAAACACAGAACTATGGGGTGTGCGTGGGTCTGCACCAGTGAGAACAGTGCCAGGAGATGCCAGGGCAAGCTATGACCAGGAAACACAGAACTATGGGGTGTGCGTGGGTCTGCACCAGTAAGAACAATGCCAGGAGACGCCAGGGAAAGCTGTGACCAGGAAAGCAGGTCAGGAAACACCAGGGAAAGTTATGACCAGGAAAGCACTGTTTTTACTAAAGTAAGAACAGTCAAAAAAGGTGGTTCTAGAAACTATGCTTGAAAAAAAATAAAAACGTTTAGAGCAACAGAGTGAGCAGCACCGATGGCTTCTGACTGATAACACTGACCAGGTGCTGGCAAATGTTTTCAGTAAAGGGTCAGAGAGCAAATACCAAGAGTTTGGGGGCCACACAGTGCTGGCTGCAGACACTCAGTGCTGCCACTGCAGTGCCAAAGCCGTATACAGATCATCTGTAAAGGAACAGGCATGGCTGTGTGCCAGGAAAACTTTATTTATAGACACCAAAATTTGAGTTTCATATAATTTTCAGAGATCCCTAAATATTATTCCTCTTATTTTTTCAGCTATTTTAAAATATTAAAATCATCCATAGCTTGCAGGTCATATAAAAAGCAGGCCATGGCTGGGCTATGGCTGCTGGCGACAGTCTGCCGGCCCTAACACAGATGGGTAAGAGTAGACCAAACCAGGGACCATCATTTTACTTCCACGCCCTTCTTTAAGAAAAGCCATCTTCAAAACCCTATAGAACAGAGTAACATGGTGATGGGAGATTTGAAGAGCAAGGAAGGCGAGGAGGCAGCTGGAGCAGCCAGGTGCTTTCCTGTCTGTCCACGTCTACAGGGCCAGGGGGCAGTAGGGTGAGGCTGGAATCACAGACCGTGATCTTTGAGCAACATGAGTGAGCAGGCAGTTTCAGGGGGACCAGGTAACAGGAAAAAAAAATCTTATTCTCAAAAAGGGACAATAAAGAAATTACTGATCTGTGGTCTGGAAGTGATTTCCAGTAAATTTCAAGAGCATGTTACAAATCAGGTGGTCCTAAGCACTCAGGGAAGACAGGGTGACCCCGTAGCACAGGAGGGTCTGCCAGGAACGCACCACGTTCATATCAGGTCTGTATGTTTTTTCTTCTTACAAAAGCAACACATGCTATTACAGGAAAATGAGGGCCTACAAAGACACCAGAAAAAGAAAAAGAAGAGCAAAGTCTGGGGAAACCACTGTAAATACCTCGGCATGGACCTTCCCAGACCTTTAGGTAGATTTCCTAAAATGAGATCGCATTGCACATTCTGGTTTGTCACCTGTATTTTTTCCCCCACTTAACAATATTCATGTCATCTTTTTATTTAAATCATCATTTCTTGAATGGCCATTACATGGAAGTCTTACAATGTTAACCATTTGCCTTTGTTTAGGGCATTTAAGATGCATTCACCTCCCCTCCTGTTTTAAAGCTTCATTTTTAAAAAGCAGCAGTGCCCATCCTTGTAGGCAAATCTTTTTGCACATCTGTGTTTTCTAGCAGAAATTCCTAGAAGAGAAAGTGTGAGGATGAAAGGGTGGCTTTGTGGCCACTTTCATTAGTGGCAAAAAGAGCGACATGAGTTTCGGCACTGAGTCAGCAGAAGATCCCCACCCCACATCTGAGGGCAGGAGAGAAATACTGACGGGGCCGTGACAACAGCTGGCTAATTGTGGACGACAGAACACAGTCTCCCCAACTACTGGATGGAAATGAAAGTGCAGGAAGACAGAGCCCAGTTTGATGAGGGAGGATTCCACAGAGATGGAATAGGCTGGATGAGGTGATGGTCCCAGACACTGGAGGTGGTTGAGAGGAAAATCTGGATGACTCCTCTCCCACGGGTCTGGGAGGGCACTCCTGTGCAAGGCAGACCCGAGGCCAAACACTCCCCTGCCTCTCTTCCATCCTTCGACCCACACTGCACGTGCCCCCCATGTGCCAGGCACAGAGCTACATAGCACCTCCCCTAGTGTCTCCAGCAATTCTGAGCAGTGTCTCTTTGCAGGCATGGTGGGGACAGATCAACATGCATGCTGCTGAAAAAATATTAAAGTAAATATACTTTAACAACCATACACACACACTAAACGTGACTTTTCCCCCCAAATTTCTAATTACAGTTTTGAAATCCACTTATCTGAGAAAGAGACCAAACACTAGGGGAGTAGTAATCGAACATCTTCAAAGCGGACACAGAGCACACCAGGAATCTGTGCCAAAGGCTTAGCTCCTGAAGCCTGCAGTGAGCACTCGCCAGAGCTGGTTTGGAAGCAGAATAGTCTGATGATTCATTTCGTTATCAGCAGAACCCCCAGCTATCAAGGCATCGGTCCTGGGCAAGGGGTAGGGCCTGGGGCACACTTTGCCTTTACTGTTTTTGGAACAAACCACTGGAAATTCTAACTTCGCAATACCCAACTGAGATGGGTCACTCAGTGCCAAATACTGTTCACGCGGGGACGAGGGGCTGGTCTCTGCTCCCTTCTGGCCAGAATGGCTCACAGGCTAGCTGCCAGTGGGCAGGCGGGCAGGCTTCCAGCTGTGCCATAGTGGCCCAGTGCTGAGCTTGCAGGCCTTACGGAGCCAGTGGGCCCTGCAGGGTATTCTTGGCAGCACTGCAACAAAGCAGCCCTGGACCTAGGCAGAACAATTTGGTGTCTGCAGCCGCTGAGGAGGCCTGAGCTGCCTGCTGCTATGTGCTGCAGCCTCAACTGCCTCTGTTTGGAAGATAAAATCCAATTCACTACCACTTACATAAATGTAACAGGAAGTTTCTGAATGGCTTCCCCTGTGTCTTGAGGCTGTTACCTTGGTATTGCTAAACTAACAGCTGAAATGAACCCAGACAACACCTCATCAAAGCTGCGGGGCGAGGAAGCAGCGGTTCAGAGGCAGACAGCAACATTCCTGCCAAACCTGAGGAGATTTCACTCTGTGGGCGCTTTTCTGCAGAAATGCCAACAGCTGGGAAAGCCATCAGAGAACACAGGTAAGGTGGGTGTAGCTGAATGCTGTGGCTGAAAGATTTGCAAGCTGTGGAAAACAGTTATCTGTTTGATGGGGAGCTCCTTGTGTGCATTCTGAACAGGGTCGCCCTGCTGGATTTCATAGGCCTGTTTTGCACCACAATGCCACTGAGCATCTGGGGAAATATTCAGCTTTTCTACAAAATAGGTCATCTTTCCACACCTGTTATGCTCCTCTGCTGAAATAGCCACAGCACAAAAGAAATTTCCCCAGGAGATGCTTCTCTTAGACAAACATGTTCCTCTCCCCTTTGGGAGCCTGTCTCCTGGAGTGGTGCCAGGGATGGGGGCTTAAGAAGGCCCCTGTTTCTCTCCTTCCTGGCAGGAGTGTCACCCAGAAATGGAACAACGGGGCTTTTGCTTATATTTCCAAACCTATTAGGGAGTGATCATAACGAGAAAAACTAATACTGACAAGAATTATGCCATTGTTCTATTTCATCTATTTAGTAACCTGTAGTTGCAATTTTTAGAAAAAAGATTACCTTTTAAATAACTGATTCATTATGGTACACAGATGAATGCCATGTTCCCATGTTCAAAATGTCACTCACCATTAAGGGTGTGTGCTAGTAAGTGGCACTGATTTGCCACTTCCCACTTATATACAAACACCCCTGACTGGTGGGCCAGTATAATCACAGGCAAGTTTGTGGGTTTCCTCAGCTCTTAGCAAGTCACCTGCACTGCTAAGCACCTAATGAATCTCAATTCAGTAATAAGGCTTGTTAGGTTTTCCCGTCCCTAGGTGAAGGTGAAAAGGAAAACTAGGGCTGAGAAAGTTCCTGCCAAGGTACCACCATCAATTCCAAGGCTGAGTTCAGAAACCACAGACTCACACTGTGGAGGTGTGGAGGCAGACCGCCAGTGTACCCTCTGGCCACAAACCCGGCTGAGGCATGAGAGGTGAGGACAGACTTGGATGCGGAGGGTGAGCCCACCCGGCTCAGCTCAGTGCTGCTCCTGAGGCCCTGTGGGAAACCTGCCCGGGGCCCGGAAGGTGAGTATGTGAGAGTGTGTGAGTATTCTCTGGAAACCTCCCTTCAAGCTTGTGAAATCCACACATTGTTTTTCATCATTAGTTTCAAAACACATTGAGTATTTGGCCCTTCTCTAAGTGCCCCAATGACACAAAGGAAAGGGAAGGCTGGGTCCTTGCAGGGAAAAAAGAGGAAAGGTAAGACAGACAGGCCCTACTAGAGACACAGAACGTGAGGGAGGAGGTGGTGCCCAGGATGCTGGCGCACAGCTGGCCTGCAGCAGGGCCCCATGTACCTGATATGGCATACAAATTGGAGTGCTGGTATTCATAGTCCGTCCGGGTGCTGTTTCTGCCTCGGAAGGTGGCGGGCAGTGTTAGAGAGATGTGCCTAAGAAAGAGACAGAGGAGAGAAAGGAAGTTACAAGGAGCATGGAGCATTCCCCAAGACTCAGGCAGTACCCAACCCCATCAACAGCTGACACCCAGGAAAAGTGGGTGCTCTTGGCAGCCTCCCCCTCCCCAAGAATGCCTTTCCCACTAGGCTGAACTCCTTCCAAGAAGTCGGACGTTTCCAGATATCACCAGCTGCTGAAAGCACATCCAATAGGAAGGAAGAAATTCTTAAGCCTCACAGTATGTCTGAGGAGCTCTGTGCAGTGGGCACTCTGACCCAGATTTCTGTCTGCTGGGCAAAATACACCAACAGGACCATAACACCCCCCCGCCTTGGTTTGTTCCATTACCCATCCAATGGCTTCCACACCTGCCCTGCAGGGCAGCCAAGGATCGCAGGTCAGGACACACTTTGTAAATGAAGGTACTGGGCACTATTATTACCATGTGGGTCCGGGTGACTAATGACCTCTGAAAATCAGAACAGCACATCACTCTGAAAGGTTACTTCTGTGTGTCCCCCTCTGGCAGAGCGCACAGTAGGTGCCCAGGAAAGCACCTTCCAGACAGACTCAGTGCTGTCTTTCATGGCTCAGGTCATTAAAGCTCACAAAGAACATACAATGTGTGTACTTAGTCAAAAGGAAATAATCCATTTGGTATGGTCACTGGCTGCTTTTAGGGAATGCAGAAAAGAAAAATTAAAATAATAGGGAAAAGATTTAAAACTCAACAAGTCTGGGGGAAAAACCAACAACAAAATCTTCCAGAGGGATGACTTGGTTTTGGCTTGAATTAGCTCAGAAGCCTAAGCTTTGGCCGCACTTCATCACTTCCAAAGGGGCGAGACTGGTGGAAGGCACATTCACATGTTAAAAAGCTGTCAGTTACACGGTGCATCTTCCCACAGCACAGGGATGACCTTCTAGAACAGCAGTTCTCAACCTGTGGGTTGCAACCCATAGGAACTGTATTAAAGGGCCACGGCCTTAGGAAGGCTGAGAAGCACTGTTCTAGAATGATTGCTACACTCCTAGGAGGAAAGTCTCTCTAGGGTGGGGCTGCTCTCACAGAGCCAGGATTGAGCCCCAAGCAGCAGGAGGCTTCCAGGGACAAGGGGGAATACTGAGGGGCATGAAGGCATCAGGTCTGCTAGCTGCAGAGTAAGCGCTCATGGTGGATGCCTGTGCCAGCCAGCCTGAACCAAGCAGGGAGACTGTGCTGGGCAGCAGCAGCTGGGTGCTCAGGGCTGTGGGGGACCCAGCAAATAACGTGCAAAAGGACAGTGTGTCCACTGGGTGTCCACTGTGCTTCATTGCCTCTCAGGGTGCTTAGAAGAGTCAGGCACCACCAGGTAGTCAGGGAGAGCCAAACTTCAGTGCAGGGTAGGCTGCACCTTGGAAGAGAAGATAGAAAAGTGGGCCAGAGCCAGATGGAAAGACCACCAGATGCCACAGCAAGAGGTCTGGGTTTTATATCCCCCACACAGGTCCCCAAACTCTGTTCTGCCTGTCCTGGCATCAATGAAGGCATCGGAGTCACCTGGGAACTCGCTAACAACACAGACTCACAGGCCTGACCCTGGGGAGTCAGGTTCAGTGGTCCTGGCAGAGTGCAGCCCAGAAATCTATTTATAACAAGCTCCTGCTGTGAATCTGAAGATTGGCTGGGTCTGGGAGCCCTGTGTGGGTCAGAAGCAGCTGCAGAAGGGTTTCCAGCAGTTGATCAATGCCCCTGACCACAGCACTTAGTCAATGAAGCTGAGCAAACAGAAGAGTGAATTATTGACCGTGGTTGCGGCTGAGCAGAACTAAAATGATGACAGGTGGTCCTGCCGAGAATGCCGCCGGGTGCCAGGCCCTGGGGATGCAGATGCCACGCGTTCTCCCAGGCTCCTCACAAGGCCCCTCAAGGTGCAGAGCCAGCTACACGATGTTTGGGCCCAGCACACTGTGAAAACACGAGGTGTGCAACCAGGAGGACCTCGTACACACAAAGCTGCACTCTACCAAGGAGGGATTTCCGGGAGGTGAGGAGGGCTTCACAGCTGCCAGACTCTAAGATTGTTAAGCCTTAAAAGCCCTAAAAAGACATCAGCTAACCTAACTGAGGACACAAATTGATCTGTGCTGCATGGCAGCTACTCTGGGGCCGGTGGCATTCAGGGAGGCTCCCAGAGAAGGGGGCATTAGCGGAGCTTTAGAAGACAGATGGGCCTGGATGATGGCACTGGCCAGCCAGGAGTTGAGGAAAAGAAAGGGCAAGCCCAGCCACTGGGTGGTCAAACATGCACCAACACAGATCTGCAGGGGACGCAGTGGTGGCAGGACAGGAAGGGAGGATACAAAAATGTCTACAAAGTTAACTGAACACTTGTACAAGTGTGACCACTTCCTGCAGAAAGAGGGAAGACTCGAGTGCTGTGAAAGGCAGCGGGAAGGCAGTTCTCTGGAGGTGACATGAGGCTGGGAACTGAGGACGGGCACGAGTCAGAGCAGGGTAGGGTGAGCACTCTGTGGGGACTCTGGCCACTGAGAAGACCCAGGGGAGGCCATAGTGACCAGACCTAGAAAGCCAGAAGGGGGTGTGGAACCAGGCCGAACAGGAATGTGGGAGCCACACCATGCGGGGCCCAGCACGGTTATGACTTCATCCTGAAGGATTCTAGGAAGAGATGTGCCAAGATCCAATTTATGATTTGAAAACTGAGATGCCACTGTGGATGGGAATGGTAGCAGCAAACAATGATGGAGAGGATCACGAAATTGGGATCACCGCCGCCTGTATATAAACTCTTAATTCCCGCCCCAATGACCTGCTGCAGACTCTATCAGTGATTCTCAACCTTCCTAATGCTATGACCCTTTAATACAGTTCCTCATGTTGTGGTGACCCCCAATCATAAAATTATTTTTTTGCTACTTCATATCTGTAATTTTGCTACTGTTATGAATCGTAATATATACATCTGATATGCAGGATGTATTTAGGTGACCCCTGTGAAAGAGTTGTTTGACCCACAAAGGGGTCGTGACCCACAGGTTGAGAACCACTGCTCTAAATGAAGAGTTTTGTGGAAATGTGTGACTTAAATGAAAAGGTGAGCAATAGAGAAATCAAAGTGCCCGGCTCTTTAGCTGCCCCACCCAACATGCACTTTCTAGTCCAAACTTTCCTGCTGCTTTGGGACATCAGATTTTGCCTGGCTCTCCTCACCCCATCCCTAAGGCCTGGTTCTCTCGGCTCCCTCCTCCTCTTCCTCTAACCTTTCCAAAGTTGCTATCTGTCGGGTCGGTGCTCTGGGCAGCCTGGTCCACACCCACACCCCCGGTTACAGCGTCCTCACACACCAGCCTACCTCTCATCACTGCTCCACTCTCCCTCCCCCAGAAAGGAAGTCTTGTCAATCCCTGAACAGGCCTTGTTCCCAGGCCTCAGCCTGCTTCCCTATCCCTGCTGCTCCCTCTTCCTAGAATCTCCACTCTTCTTCCATGTCTCCAAACTCCTATTCATCCTCCGAGACCACACCCTGCTCAACCACATCCTCTTTGGTGAAACCTTTTCTGGGCTTGTCCCAGGCTCAACTGAGTGCCTGTGTGTCCTCTCTCACTATTCGATATCATAGTGTATTTTAATCATCTGATATAAAAGTGTTCCTCTAATATGACTGTGACCTCATTTTCTAGGACAATTTCTGCCATAGAGTAGACAATTACTGAACATTTGCTGACCAAATCAAGTGTTGAACTTAAGTCCATTAAAACCCCTGGGTCTTTTTTTGACACGAGCTGCTGTTAGCCTCTGTTATTTCATTTCTCTGTGTGTTTTCCCAATGAGCTTCAAGGGGTCCCTGTATCAGGCCATGTACCCCATTTCTCTCCACCATGAAGAAAAGCAGACATAGTGTAATAAGACACCAGTGGCAGCAGTGTGAGCAGGAATTTACAAACTGCTGGTGGGCAGGTGGGTGGGTGGAGGGTGTTCTGTTCACAAACAATAGATAATGTGTGGCTTATGCAGTAAATGGGAAATTAAAAGAAAATTCAAGTCACAAGCTGACTGTATTTTTTGGAGCAATTGCTCAATAGTAATCTGCTGAACTGAAATCAAGCTGCCGAAGCCTCCAGCTGAAGTAGCTGGCACAAGACAGCACTTAGGGAGCACGGGTGGGAGGCCTTTCTGGCCAGAGGCAGCTTTGGGGCTTCTTGGTTCTGTTGCTCCTGGGCCCAGGAAGCAGGGCGACAAAAAGGGCACAGTGAGGCCTCCAGTTAATGAAAACAAACAGTTTGGTCCAAAGGGACAGGGACAGATCACTTATGCTTAAATAGGACAAAGAAGTCACCTGCTGAAGCGGCCCAGGGGTGCTTTGGTGCCAGATTGGCCTGAGAGTGACAGCTGGAGGGGGAGAGGAAGACTATAGTTGGCTGCGTCCGTCTCAGGGCAAGATGAGCTGCTCATTCCCCAGTTAGGTGGGGACCCACCTGCCAGGCATCACCTGGGCTGACCCTCTCGGCAAGCTTTATAGACAGGAATAATTATTCTCATTTAACAGAACAGGAAAACGGAGGCCCTGAGAGGCGACATTGATGGGGGCAGGAATTAATGGAAAGGTTAGTGCGTGTGTCCTCTGGAGGTTGTTACCCTGATGTGTCATTGCAGCTATCAGGTGCACAGAATGAGATAACTCAGTCCGGGCCATAGTGTCCCTCCTGAAGACCCTCTAAAAACTACTGATGCCAAAGACTCAACATCTCTGCTGCTTACAGCTCATTGACCCTGACAGGTTACAGCTGGATGACCACTGGTCCTGCCCTTGCACCCTGGGAGCCAGAGCAATAGTAATGGTTAAGAGCAGTGTCCCCGCCCCCCACCGCCACCCCAAATACACTGGATGCAGATTTGAATCCCAAGGCCAGCACCAAGGAGCTGGGTGGCCTTCAGCAGGGATGTGTTGCCTTCGGGTGCACAGCTGGCCACCAGACAAGCAGAGGAGTTAGCTTAGAACCAGGTGTGTGGTGAAGTTTAGCTTCAAGTCCTATTCTGATTCTTCCCATTCTTGCCATTACTGTAGAGTCCTGGTCATAAGGGCAGTGCAAGATCATTATAAAAATTATAAGCACCTTCATTAGAATGAAACCGAAACCATTCCCTGGTGGAGAGGTCCTCCCAGTTCCGGCCCATCTCCCTCCTCTCTGACTGGACTTATCTATGTCCCCTGCACTCACATTACCAACCTCAACAGCTGCTTTTGTCCTTCTAGCCCAGTGGTTCTCAACCTGTGGGTTGCGACCCACAGGAACTGTATTAAAGGGTTTGTGGCATTAGAAAGGTTGAGAACCACTATTCTAGCCCCTTCTCTTGTTCCTGCCTCAGGGCCTTTGCACTTGCTGTTCCTGCTGCCTGCAACACTGTTCCCCCAGAAGCTGGCTCCTCCCCTCAGTCAGGCCATCTCTCAGAAATGCCTGCTCTGACCACCCTTCCAAGGAGGGGTCCCTCTCCAGCCACCATCCTCTCTGAAGAGCCCTTCCCACCCTGCAGGACTTCCTGTTTGTTTTCATGGCATCAGATCATGTTCTCCATTACACTTCCTCTTACCACTACACCCCTGTGCCTAGAACAACGCCCACCACACAGTGGGCACTTAAAAGAAAAGTGGGGGAAAATCCTCTGAGATTACCTAATTCTGCTGAATACATGAATCTGATTCTGACTCTTAATGAGAGAAAGTTTTGGGAAAACTTCCAAAAAGGCTTCCCCCTTGTCTCCTCCTCATCCCCAGGACTGAGCTGGTTAATGGTTTGGAAAATGCAACTATTTCTGATTCATGATCTTTTCATGTAAACAGTAAATTCATCATGGCATTGCTTATAAAGCTGAAAACTGGAATTAAGTTAAATACCAAACAATAGGGGTACAGTTAAAAAATCATGGTACTACTTTTTAACGAATATTTTGCAGTTGTTAAAATACTTTAGACTATTTAACAACCTGAGCTCACACCCATGACCACAGCATCCTTATTTTTACAACCTGGAATTGTGATCAGTTAGCTCAACGTTCTTTGGCTTCCTTCCCACAGCTGAACTGTCTGCTGAGATTAAAGGAACGCCCCCGTCATGCCATTACTCCATGAGCAGGAAAGATGGAAGAACCCAGGAGCTGCACTAGACTGTGGGCACTGGAGACTCAGCTCTTCTGCAGCACCCAAGCCAAGGAAGTTCTAAGAATAAGTAGGTCTTTAACAAGGTCAAACAAACCAGAAATCCAAGAAAATGATGGTTGCTGGGGCACCCCACAGACAGCAGTTTCAATGGAGTCATTTCAATGGTCCCCAAAGGTGACCACTGCACAGGCGATCAGTGTGCTTGGATTTCAGGTGCTGGTAAAGATCACCACTAAATAGACATAAAGACTTGGGAAACTTATCTCTACTTCTGGGACTATCCCTAGTAGGTTTTGGACAGCTGGAGCAAGTGACTAACTATTAGAGGAGGCCAATTAATTTCTGTCACTTACCCTAAACAATAGATTATTCCAAATTCTGTTTGGTCACTGGAGGACTGTGACTTAGCATAGCCCCTAAGTCCTCACGGAGATTCACTGAGCTTTCCTCTCCCTCCCCCACCCACAGAACAGCCCAGAGAAGATGGGCACACCCCGCTGAGCTAGGGCACACTGCTGCTTCTGGTAGCGACCATGTCTCCCTGCAGAGGGGGCTGGCCGTTTTGTGACAGACAGGTCAGCATTACACATGCGGTGGACAACGGCTCCAGCTGAAGAGACACTGAGGGGAATTTCATTTTTCCCCCAGTCAGGCTTCGACACCTTATTCAATTAACGTGGCCACTAAGCTGCAGACAGCTCCATATAAAAGCCCTTCAGTTACAGAATACATTTTATTATGTGACAATAGTTGCCAGCACGATTTATTTCCTTTGATGGGATTCTGCTTTTTCCTTGTTAATTTAAATCTGTATTTTCTAGTGCTGATTCCAGGTCTGTGTGAATTTTTAAAATGTTACCATTAATCTTGTAGACCCAGTGGCCACATATAATGAAGATGGCTCTGTCCAGGCAGCAGCAGTGTCTGCTGTCCTCTCCAACTGTGAAAAGGCAGCGTCAAGGGAACGGTGGCTAATATGGCAAAGGCAGGCTCAGAGACAGATGTCTTATGTGCACACACACACACAAACACACTTAGACCAAAGCAAACTTTATCACATGAAATCACAGTTCCTATTCTATTTTTCTGGAGTAAAAAATGATTAAAACCACCTTTTTGTCTAGCAGTTTTCAATGGTGCTCCAGGGACCTCTGAGGATTCCCAAGGCTTTCAGGAAATCCACAAGGTCATAATTATTTTCATAATAATAATGATACCCCACTTGCCTTTCTCTTAAATAGGTCACAAAAAAGCACAAACTATAACCCCCCCAAAAATCAATAAATGGGACTTCATCAACTTTTAAAACTCTTGTTCTTCAAAAGATGCTGTTAGAAAAATGAAAAGGCAAGCCACAGACCTGGAGAAAATATTTATAAAACATAAACCAACACTGGGCACAGTGGCTCATGCCTGTGATCCTAGCACTCTGAGAGGCTGAGGCAGGTAGATTGCTTTAGCTCAGGAATTTGAGAACAGCCTGGGCAAAAGTGAGATCCCATCTCTATCAAAAATAGAAAAACTAGTGGTACATGCCTGTAATCTAAGCTACTTGGGAAGCGAAGGCAAGAGGATTGCTTGAACTCAGGAGTTTGAGGTTGCTGTGAGCTATGATGATGCCATGGCACTCTACTCAGAGTGACAGAGTGAGACTGTCTTTTAAGAAAAAAAAAATAGCTGGGCATGGTTGGCGCATGCCTGTAGCCCCAGCTACTTGGGAGGCTCACGTAAGAGGCTCACTTGAGCCCAGGAGTTTGAGGCTGCTGTGAGCTACAATGATGCCATGGCACTCTACCTAGGGTGACAGAATGAGACTCTGTCTCAAAAAAAAACAAAACCCCACAAACCTAAGTTACATCTAGGATATATACAGAACTGTTACAACTTAACAGAGGACAACCCAACTGTAAAATGACAAAAAAGAAAAAAAAATTGAACAATTTAATAAAGCAAATCCAATGTTAAATCAGGACATAAAAAGATATTCAACTTCATTAGTCACTAGGGACATGCAAATTAAAATCTCAATGAGGCACTCCTACACATCTAGGACAGCAAACAAGAAACAGACTGACAGTATCAACTAGTGGCAAAGATGTGGAGCAACTAGAACTCTCATGCACTGTTGGTCAGTGGTGTAGCCACTTCAGAGAACAGCATGTGGTTTTTAAAAATGTTAAACACACTCTTATCATACAACCCAGCCATTACATTTCTCGGTTTTTACACAAGAGAAGTGGATGCATGTGTCTATATAAAGATGTACTCAGCAGCTTTACTTGTAATAGTCAAACACTAAAGAAAAAGCGAAATGTCTGGTAACAGGCGATTAGATAAAGTGTGGTATATCCTACAACGGATATTGTTCAGCATTGAAAAACAAACTATTGAGAAATCCAAGACGGATGAATCTGAAGGTGATTCTGAGCAAAATAAGCAAAGTGGAAACAACCTTCACATATAATTTCCACATGTGAAGTTTGCCGAATATCTGAAAATATTTCCCTGATTAAATACTTAATAACAGAAGTCAATGGGGCTCACAGTAATCCAGAAAAGGCGATGAAAGAGGTAAAAGATAAATCCTGGCCAATCCTTGCGGTGACTTTAGGTGACTTTCCTCCGTTATCCTAAATAAGAGAAGATGATGCAGGCACAGAGTTTCAAAGGTGAAAAAAGGTGTGATGCAGAGTCGTTTGCTCCGTAAAGTTGTCTTTCATGTGTGGCTGTGGTGGTGTCTTCACACATAAAGACATCGGGGTCTATACTTCTTCTAGACTCCTTTCTCTATAAGAAATACATGGAAACATGGTCCAGATGACTCAAAATTAAGACTTCAGAGTAGGGAATTAAATGGGGCCAAAGGACCAGCATTTCTTCTTCTCTTTTAGAAATGTGAGGGAACACCCTGAAATGTGGGAAATAGTTTACTTAAGAAGAACAGCAGCTGACGTGCTCACAGGGCTCACCCAGTCCATTACACACCTCAGAGAAGTTCAGCAGCTGTGCAGAGGCCACAGTCTGGATTTGAACAGTTCGCAGGAGCTTGGATTTTAATGCTGATGGGGCAAATTACAAAATTCATGCCAACTAGCCAGCTCTTCTCAAAAATTGGAAATAATGTTATAAAACGTCTGCTCCAGAATAGTATGCAGACATAAATGATGTTTACATGTTTCTGGGGGGAAGAAGAGTGAAGAACTTGGGATGCAGACCCGTGTACAGTGTGCAAATCTCAGCTGTGGGAAGACAAGGCAGGAACCGGGTCCTTGAGGCCGTGTTTGTAACAGCAACGACTGGGAACAGCCTAAGGGCCATCAAAGAGAGAAGTCTAATAAACTGTGGAATGTGCATATAATCCTAAACTAGGACAGAATAAAGCACAAGGAATGTGTCGGACATGTTTCTATCAACATAGCCAAATCTCAAAGACACAACTACTAAGGAAAGCAAAACAAAACCAAAAAAACCAACCAAGAAAAAAAAAATTGCAGACTGACATAAACAATCCCACAAAACAACCCATTTCTGTGAGTGCACATATAGGTACACCCCAGTGCCAACAAGAGCCTGGAAGGACGGATCAGCTCCCAGAGGTGAGGCCCTGGCCTGACAGGCAGAGCACACTCATGCTGCTGACAACACAAGCCTCTAAGGTGACAGGATGGACTTTCCCTCTGCTTTTTCATATATTTTAAGACGTTTCTTTCTTTTCATTGAAAAAGAAGAAAAGATAGCAAAACTAGGAGGGTCACTCTTCTCAAAGTTAGAAGAGACGTGTGTATGGTACCAGCAGAGTGCCCGGTGCTAACGGGACGTCTTGTTTCCTCCGTGATGTGTCTGCTGGCGGAGGAGGATCGAGGTGATGTGCAAAGGAAAGGCATGGACTACGGTGCTGGGTGGCAGAAGAAATATGCACCAGCAACAATATCTGAGTTAAAGTGGTTAACTGGGAAAGAACACTGCAAATGGCTAAATAAAATTCCATTTTAGTTCTGCAAAACACCACTGGGAAGAAGTCATCTGTGACGCACAGCTTCTGTGCCAGGTGTAAGGACGTTCTTAATGAATGCCATTTAATGAAGAAAAAGGCTCTTATAAAACACCTGGCACAAGCAGGGCGAGGGAGTCACAGGGAAAGGGACCTTTGCTGCACCTGCTGGCATTTTAATAAGCACCTTCTAAAGCATCCACTCTCCAAGGCTGGTCAACGGTGTCAGGAAGAGGTCCCTGACCATTGCCCACACTTGCTGACAGTTTGGGGAACCTTATTTCTTAAAGACCATATGCTCAGGTATTGGATTGCCCTGGAAGGTAATTAAAATAAATCATCTTCAGCTGGAAAGGCCTGACTAGCACCTGCCATCCTCCTCCATGACCCCACAGTCAGGATGCCTGCTCCAGTCCCCTGTGCTTCCCAGCCGAGGCTCTGAGTCACCACCAAGACCTGTGAAGACCCAGTGACGTGAGAAGATACTGTAATTCTTTATCGTAATTTGGTTCCACTGAAACTGAAAGTTGGCTATTTTAATGACCTTCTCTAGACCCTAAACTATTTTTAGTTGTGGTAAGTTTTCTTTTCTGGTTGATTGTGGAGCTAACCACAGGAAGAAACCACCATGCGCCGTTTACTGCCATTTCTCATGGTCTGATGAGACGCTTTTTTTTTTTTTTTTGGTTGTGTAATTGACACCAGCAAAGACAAGAGGTTTTGTAAAACCTAAGACAGACCTATTTCCTAGACAATGATATTCACTATCTCATAAGCTTTCTATGCCCAGACCTGAAACTCAGCTCCATTCCGAGGAGACGGCCCCCAGAGGCTGCTCTCAGTAGGGGGCAGCAGCTCTGTCCACTAGGTTTTAACTGAGCTCGTGCTATACACCAAGCACTGTCTGGCACTAAGAAAAGCTTAAGAAACCAAATGAGACTCAGATCTTTACCTTTGGGAATTTATCTATGAGTAAACTGAAATACGTACAAAAATCTGTATCACAAAGTAAACAGCTCT
Source organism: Otolemur garnettii (assembly GCF_000181295.1). Taxonomy (NCBI): domain Eukaryota; kingdom Metazoa; phylum Chordata; class Mammalia; order Primates; family Galagidae; genus Otolemur; species Otolemur garnettii. The sequence continues at coordinate 29,214,763 of NW_003852409.1, read as the reverse complement.
AAATATCAAAGACAGGCAATAATGGACTATAATGGTTATATGCTTCAATTTTAAAACAATGGCATGAAAAAAACCCGAAAACAACAAACATCTGTTGAGGATCTACCAGGCGCCAGATACTCCACCCTGTGAGAGACCCAGGGACTTGAGAGAGACAATCCCACCTGCAAAAGGAAAGAACGAGGCGGGGAGGGAAAGTCCAAGCAATGAAATAGATTCACAAAGCAAGGCACTGGCAACGGGGAGTCAGAGAAGCGGGAGAGGTGGGGAGGCTGAAGGCGTCGTTCCTGCAGTGATTTAGGACACGCAGTGAGTACTTACTGAGCATGTGAGCTCTCCCTCTGGCTTCACATCCATCCCCAATCTAACAACCTGGCAAGGGAGGTGTTATCCCACAGTCAGGGCTAATGCCTTTCAAAGAGGATAAGGAACTTGCCCAGAGTCACACAGCTAAAGAAAACAGCGGAGCTAGGACTGAAGCCATGCTCTTCCTGCTACGCTGTGTTGCTTTACTGAGAAGAGGCAGTAAGTACAAATGCAGACCTGTTCATTTTCCATTCAAGAAACCCATTTGCCATGATCAATATAACTTCAACCTACCAACTTGACTATATAATGAGTTTTCCTCATGGGCAGCGCGCGCACACACACACACACACACACACACTCACTCGCTCTCACACCAGCCAAATCACTCTGCATTGGACATGGGGGAAAAAAGCTGCCACTGGAAGGCTAAGGAAATCACAATTCCAAACTCCCTAAGTTCCTAAACGCGCAGCTTTAAAGTATGTGTAGCTCGACAGCATATGGCAAATCAATTACTAGTTTAAATCTTAAAACAAAAACATGGCAAGTGTGGTACAGAAATAATCAAGAACAACGGTTCGGTTTAGATTACACTGGGCCACTAGAGTTTTGAATACAATTAATCATCATTCCAGGAAATGGGAAGCCATATTGACACTTATTCCTAATTTGAATATTTAATTAGGGTGAAGTTCTTCATCAAATTATCGCAGAACTGGGAGAAAGCCTGGAAGACTTACACAATTACTACCTTAACCCCTTACCAGCTGCTCACCTGTGAGCACAGCCGTGTGGCTCCCAGCTCTGGGGGGCGGGAGGGAGCTCCATGAAATCTGGGAGGGGAACACTGGTGATGGGGGCTCCAGCTGCAGCAGAAAGCAGCCAAATGGTGGCAAAAGAAAGGTGTAGTGGTTCTCAACCTGTGGGTCGCGACCCCTTTTTAACAACGAAAGTACATCCTGCATATCAGATATTTTACATTATGATTCATAACAGTAGCAAAATTACAGGTATGAAGTAGCAATGAAAATAATTGTATGGCTGGGGGTCACCACAACATGAGGAACTGTATTAAAGGGTCATGGAATTAGGGGATATTAGGAAGGTTGAGAACCACTGGCAAGGGGAATGAACTGCTTGTGCTTGTGCAGAATGTATTCTGATGTGAACCCTGAACAAAGACAGAAAGCCAACATGCAGTGTCTGTGACACTTTCTATGTCCCCCGCTTAATTCTCACAACAATCCTGCAAAGGAGGTACTCAGAAGAACGTGAGGCTCACAGAGCGATATAACTCACTCGAGGCAGCACTGCTCACGAGGGGTGTAAAGAAAGCGTGGGTTACTCATTTCACACATACAGATACACACACATTACTCACCAAAAGCGAGGACGAAGAGAACACTTAAAGGCCAACAAAAATGTACCCAAAGCTGTATTTTAGATGTTCCACATAGTGTGAATAAATTGGGAGGCAAACCAAAACCCAGGCTTCCTCAATCAGCATTCTAAACTTAATTGTTGGACTGGAGATGCACTACTGAGCTCCCCAAATGGGGCAGACACAACACTGCTGTGGCCAACTGCTCAGCAGAGTGGGGGAGCTAAGGGCCAGGAGCTCAGGGAACAGTGCTGACCTGTGGCAAGGTGACAGGTGGCTATGCATCCCAGCAGAGGGGAGCCCGACAAACTGGGCCTCATGAAACACTGCTGGTGTCCAACGGGAAGCAAAGAGTCAGCAACAGGACAAGAAAAACATGAACTTGTTTTTTTTCTTTGAAAATGTCAAAGGCTCAATGACAGCACTTATAACTAACTATATATCAGTTCAGAGAAGAGATTATACTTCCTGAATGCACTTCTTCACTGTGAGCAAAGTCTTTAATTGATAGTCCACAGACACCATGTGATTCTACATGACACAAATGACAAGTGTTCCCTGAAGGACCCCCAGGACAAGGCCTGGGCTGACTTGGCAGACTGTGCTTGGCCACAGTAGCTCCGGCACTGAGATGTTTAGAACAAGGGACATTCTGATAGCTTCATATGAGCAACTTTTTTCTTAAAAACTTGTGATGGGTTTAATAACCCTCTTGTGAACATCAAGGTTCCTTGAGAGGACTTGCAATATCCTCTCTTAGCAGGTACTGGATCACCAGGCACAAGGAAGGAGCCACCCCACGCAGCCCCACACAGCCCCACTGCATCCAGTTTCCTCTTGCCTTGGCCCTGCCCTGACGGCCAGCCACAGCTGGGTGTCAGCCGGGGAACAGATCCACCAGGCCTGTGCCCAGCATGCTGGTGGTGGCGGCAAATGGTGTCAGAAACTTTGAAACTTTCCTTTGTATATTACATTAATCTATATAAGAAAATCTCTTTTAATGAGGAGTGATGTAGTTACAAACTCTCCAGAGCCATAATTAGAGCAAACTAATTGAAGTTGTGTTTTGACACACTTTCCAAATTCACGGGTGCCGGGTGACATATTCACAACACTGCTGCTGCACAGCCATGGCGACGGCAAAATCATTAGGCTAATAACACTTATTTGCATTCTTATCATGCCAGCAGCTCGCCCTTAAATACTGTTTCTACTACTGCTCCTTTCCTGTAAGTTTCCACTGAAAGATATTAACAGTAATTATTAGTACTTTAGTAGAATTTTAATGTTAAAGAATAATAACTCGCATTAACATACATTGAATGGCAATTCTTTTTCTTAACCACCATAGGAAGGTTTGGGGGTTCTTCTTCGGCCCTCGCCCTGGAGCCCAAGGGTGACCAGATACAATCTCAGCTTCAGTAGAACCACCGCTCAGGGTCCACACCCAGCAAGATTTGAAGTCAGGGTTTCTGAGCTACTCTGTTTCAAATGTTTGATGAGAGAAATCTTTTTTTTTTTTTTAAAGTACAATAAAATGAAATAGTTAAGGAGAAATTTTTTCCAAGCAGTTAAAAAAAAATCTCAATTTACAACACAGTCTTTGGTAATAACACTAATGAATTCCAGGAGGACAGGCTTTAGCCACTCTCTGCCGCCCCCCTCACGGTGATTAAAGGCAGACAGGGAATGACTGGGTGGGGAGTGGGCCCAGGGGGGTGGGGCGGCCCTGATCTGTCAGTACGCAGGCACTGTTTGCCACCAACGAGGCCAATTTTTTGGATGCTTAACTCAGACACTCACATACACAGAGGAAGACTCGACAGTTCTAAATAATGGTTATTAATGACACCTTCCTCTAAAGTGACAAATTACTTCTGAAATTTAGAATCGAAGAGGTATGAAGAGTGAACACGTTCTGCTGAACATGACAGGAGACACCAGCGAGCACACAGTTCCCAGTCACGCTGCGGCAGGAGAAGGGCGGGGCCCTCCTATTCCCAGGTATTCAGCTGCCCTCCAAGGCAGTGACCACAGCCATTCCTCCCAGCTGTGTCCCAGCAGTGACGGTTGGTGACCAAGGGCACACCCTGCTGTAAGAACCTTCCTGTCTCCCTTCTCAGTGAGAAGTGTGTCCTGGGTGCGCTGTACAGAGAAGTGAGCCCTCGTCCCCCACAGTGAGCACTGAGACCTGCTCAGAACCTCGGCTTCTGTAAATATCCTGGGATCAACAAAAACAACCACCACCCCACTGACCTTTTATAATCCATGAGAAGATAGCCTGACTAAAAGTGCATACTTATGTTGAATTTCCAACTATTCAAGCGCATGTACATTTTGGGACGAATATCCAATCTCGGCCGGGGAAGATCGGAATGAAAAAAATGCTTCTGTAGAAAAATGCCAAAGACTATACTCCTTTAAAGTGTGGGAGTTTTGGTTTCTTAAGTTACAATCTTTGTACCAATCTGCTATTTTTCAAGTCACTGATTACTTAAAAAAATGAAATAAAGGAAACTAACTTTCATAGCTGCAGCAACACTTCGAATCATGGCACTTATTCACTGTATTTAAGTTTTATTACACTTGAACCCTGCAATGCCAAAACACCCACCTCCCATATAAAAGAAATGAAGAAGAAAGCCAAGCCTGGGGCCGGGGGCACCACACTCCCATTCCAGATGATCTCGTCTAATCCCATAAACTGAAATATTTAAAGAGTCTCTAAACCTCACTGACCTTACTTTTAAAAACAAGGAACATATGGGCACTGCTAGTTTTTCATCTTCTTCCAGCCTACTAAAATATCCGTTTTGCCAAAATTCAAGAGGGGGGGAAAGGAGGGGGCTGCCAAACTCAGATTCATAAAGGGCTGTGTCCATGAGAGCACAGGGCAGGCAGTGAACAGTCTGGGCTGAGGACAGCACACCCCCAACAAAGAACCAAAGGAAACATTCCTCTCCATGCCCAATCCATCTCAAGAGCTGTGGAAAACAGTCTGTTGAGGAAAATAAAGCCACGACTGAGGAACTGAGGAGGAGGTAGAATCATTTGGCCCCATGCAAAGTCTTCACCCCCTTGTCGGCTGCAGGCAGAGGATCCTAACAAGCCGGAAGCCCGAGGCTCCCAGTCCTCCCTCGGGGGGGGGGGGTGTCCAATCCTGGCTCCTTTAAACCCTGACTTTGGGGAAGTCATGATTTCTTCAAGCCCCAGTTTTCTCATCTTTTAAAATGGAGGACACGATTATTCAGCTCACAGCATGGTTATAACACACACACACATTCATGCACACACATATATATACACATGCAAAGTATATAAATACACAAGCGTGTTTACACAATGCCTGGCAGAAGATGTTTGGAAAATCAGAGCTGAAATGATGATGATGATGATAATTATGTTTATTCTAATAATTATTATTAATATTATTATTCAACTGGAAACAAAACATCTGCTGCTCAGGAAGGATATTTAAATTGAATTTTACCCTACCCACCAGCAAAAACCTGACCCAAAGAAACTCAAAAGGCGTTTTAAAAGTTACTGCAAGCAAAAGATTTTATTAAATATCTAAATTAATAATTGAAATCCTGCCTTGAAACAGAAGGGCGTAGTGGGGGGGTGGTACAGTAAAATCCTGTAAATATCACTGGTTTAACACCCATTTTTACTTTATTTGGCAGCTAGATTTACGCTGAGAGACCCAGGTGAAATATTCCATAGAGCTACCTGCAAATAGACTGTCAGCTTCCACTCTGATAAAAGGTAAAATACCCTCCTCTAAATGGTCTGGTTCACAAAACCGACCCTAAAGTGAACTGATAAATCTGTTCTGACACACAGAAAACTATTTTCATAATTCTGAAAAAGGCCTTTCTCCAAAGCCCGGCACTGAGACTGACTGCACCCGGAGCCCGACTACACTTGAGAGCCAGACAGAGAGGGAATAATTCCACATTTATAACCCTGCTTCTCAGGACAATAACAACAAAAAAGCACACATAACCATTGTAACCACCAAGAAAAATAAGACACTCATGGAGTCACAAAAATTACAAAGATAACACATTTAGAAGCAGCAAATACCTTGTCAAAATTCTGACATGAGAGAGCAAAAGCAAAGAAGGCCATCTCGGAGGCAGGGGCTGTATTGACTAATAGTCAATTCTTCATTAAATAGAAGCTCTGACTTCCCAAGAAGCTATATTAAAAATTAATATCAAAAAGTGTATGCTTAGCCTAAACTCATCATTCACATCCAACAATACCAAACTGCATTCTAATGAAATTTCCCCTTCAAAATTACTCTGACACCAAAACCAAGTTCAACACTGTTAGTAAAAAGCTGCCACCGCTCTGCTCACAGGCATTTTGAAGATATTCAAACCACCTCTGTCTGTAGGTCTCTTCCGCACCACTCTCCGGATCCCCAGAATAAGCTGCATGCCTGCAACCTGCTTCAGTGCAGTGGACCTCCCTGGATGGCCTCCATGTGTTTTCCTCAGCTGGCATCGAGAGCCCACATGGCCCAGACCCCAGCCAGGGCCCACATATCTGCCTAAGACCGTCTGGAGGACTTCTGAGTGTGCAGGGGGGGAGGCTCTGCAGGATGAGTCCCAGCCTACCACACGTTCTGGAAAGTCCTTATTCCAGCTGTTGTTCAGGAGCCTGAAGATGTAAACACGGTGGGGGCACTGGGTGGGCACCCAAACCAGGGCCCCCAGGCACATGCTCAGCTCTCCAATGAAAGGGACCTCGTGATAGTCTGCAAGCTAAAGGTAGTGGTCCTGACACTTACAAGCTGTGTGACCTTGGGCAAAGAATTTAACCTCCTTAATCTCAGTTTCATCAGCTTAAAATGGAGTGATCATAGTATCTGACTACAGAGCTTTTATTTGGATTAAATAATTTGTAAAGCACTTGTAACAAGACCTGACACCTAATAAACACATTAGAGGCCTCTACAGGCTGGCTGGCTGGACAGGTAGAAGGACCGATGGATAAATACATGATGCCCAGGCCTGTGCACAGAAACCAGCTCCCTTCAGACATTTAATAAATACTTTATGAGTGCCTACCATGTGCCAGGTACCTGAAATTCAGAGGCCTCTACCATCTTGGGGTCACACATTTTTCACTGAACACTTACATGAGCATCAAATGAGATGACATAGTTAAAAGTACCTGCCAAGTTGGCTGCACCATGATGCAGTATTATTGTCATTGTTATTTCTGTGTGACTATCCTTTTCTGAGGATTTAAAGGAGAAAAAGCAAACCCTAGAATCCCTGATAATGCAGCAAATCTAGCCAGTAAGATGGAACGTAAATGCACGTGGCAACGGCAGGGAACTGTGTAATGCCAACTGCATGATGCAGGCAGCTGGGGGAGAGGAAGGGAATGAGGTGGCTGGGCTTTTTAGAAGTGCTGAGGGCTAGAGGAGGCCTAGAGGGTGGCAAGCCCACCCTCAGCATCCTGGAGTCCAGTCTAACTCGCTAGGAGGGAAGGGGATGGTGTGAGGCACAGCACTCAATGGCAATGGCCGGAGCAGAGTCGCTTCCGGGGTGAGGGTTCGGACCCTACATGCCAGGAAGCTAGTGAGAGTTCTTGGGTGTCAGGCAAAGAATATAAATGGGGCTACTTAAAGGAAATAAAACCTGAGCCTCAGAAGCCAAGCCCCTCACCCCACTCTGACTCAGTGTTGCGGTCCTGGACTCTGAAGGCTCTTTCCTGAGACCCAGCGAGCTACTGGTGCTTCCCACTGCAGAGGATGGGACAGTTCCAATCATAGTGTTAAGGTTGTGCTCCCTGTGAGAGAAAACCCTTGCATCTTAAAAGGAGTTCACATTAAGAAAAGAAATGAAAATATGTGTCCTATCGTTAGAATTAATTAAACAACAAGTCTGTGTGGCTTTACTGTGAACCAAGTAAAGCAGACCCCCAGTTAAGCCTGGACATGCTCTGCAGAGGAGTCAGGGTTCTCAAGGATCCATTTAGAACAGCAGGACCCCAGCCCTCCTTTGATCAAACCAGAGCAGAGTGCTCCAACCCCAGGCTCACCTACCCCTAAACTGTCTCTTGCCACTATGGAAGAGGAGCTCAAAATTTGTTTATTATTAGGAAAAGGAAAAAGTCATTGGAATCAGCCTGTGGCCTTGCCTTCTAATCCTGCTTGAAGCAGAACACATACAACCCCTCCCATAAATGATGACCCCTGAAGCACAGCTGTTAACTCCAGTCCTCTGGGCTGAGCCTTCCCTATGCAACCCTAGGGAGAAAGCACTGAGCCGTCTCACAGGCAAATGCCTCAGGGCTCGGTCGCTCAGCATAGGCCACAAACACCTCCACGGGAAAAGGAAAGCTGAGCCTCCCTCATCTGTGTGATTCTGGACCCCTCGTTCAAGTCCTGCAACAACAGGGCAGGTGACAGATGTCATTCGGGGCACAAAGACCATCTTATAATTGAAAACTGACAGAAGGCAGCCTGAGGATTTGCGGCTGTCAGCGCAGACAACAGGATGCCAGCCGGTGACCAAAGGCTCCATCCCCACTGCTGACTTACGCTGCGAGTAGATGGGGAAGCAGCAAGTGGATCTTACGTCTGGCAGGAAGGCAGGGTCGGGGAGCCCAGGATGGAGCAGGGCACGCTCCGGGCTCTGACAACGGATGTGACGGGGGACAAGCCTGTGTGGTATGGCCTGAATTCTAGATCACCACCTTGTGATTTCTCCTCTCCTTCAGGAAGGGCCATTAACCTTTCTGATGACAGCCCAGGGACTGGAGTGATGGAACGATATTTGAGGTCAGCAAGGATCTATGTTCTCAAAACTTGACATCGACATGTAGAAGTTGTGACTGAATCCTGGTGTCCCTGAGAGGAAGACTAAATGCATGTGACAGATCTTCTGCAATCAAAATGCCCCATTTCCCAGGGTATCTGTCACAGATTGATAACATCCACGCAAAAAGTTAAGTACAATTATGTCTGTCACTAAGAAACACACTTCCGAACCTGTGACTGACAACTTGCTGGAAGCTGACAAATCACGGGAAGATGACTGTAACAACTCAGAGGAGTGCCACGCCACCTTATAAGGGAAACTCAGGCCCGAACAACACCTGGGAGAGCCTCTGGGAGGCTGCACCTCACAGGGAGGTCACCAGTCAGGACTCAAGAGCTGGGAAATGTTCTGTGGCTATGTGTGGGAAGATGACCCTGTCTCCTGAGAGAGACAGTGTCAGTGAAAGGTGACAGGATGTGCCCATGGCCCAGGGGTCTGTGAGAAGCAGAGTTTGGGCAGCAGCCTCTGCCTTGTCCACATCAAGGTCCAAACACAACACTCGATCCAGGTAACCTTCACCTGGAGACGACTCTCTCCACGCCTGACAGGAGCAGGACCCAGCTTCAGGGATGTCCCTGCCAAGGACACGAGCCGCATTCCCCACAAGCCAAGCAGGGTGACCATGCTGCCATTTTACACATGCGACTGCCAAGCCAGGGCTCCTCAATTTGCTTCCTGTGCTATTGATTTTTTGAACCCCAGAGGCCCTCTCCATTTGCACCCATCGTCTTTAATGGTCAGCAGGTGGTTGAGGCTGCGGAGGAGACATGGAGTATTGATCCCGTCACTCAGCACGTCAGCTGGCCCTAATGACTCTGCGGCATCTGCAAATTTGATAAAAGCATAGCCCTGATGTCTTTATCAAGCCACTGTTTCTACTGCTTGGCGAGCAAGGGGCAGGCAGCCCACGAAGGGCCTCCTCCCTGTGGGTTAGCACAAAACCATTCGCTTATCCACACCCTGGGCTTCTGGTGCTCCTCCAGCTATGAACCTGCCTGCTGCCCAGGGCTTTTCCTAACCCTTGCCCTGGCAACAACAGAACCTTTTCTTCCCAGCAAAAGTATACTTGAGGCACAATGTCTGAGAAGGGTGAGGCTGCTCTAGTCTGAGCTGAGAAGGTGCTTCCTCTAGCCAGGCATACGCCTGGGACTCACACAGCTGTGGCTGGCCCCATGCTGCTGGATGGAGTGGCCTGCTACCCTGCAGAAGCATCAGGGAAATGGAGGCACCAAGCCCTGGAAGCAGCAGCCTGCGCTTCTTCACTTGCAGACTGTCAAGAGAGGTGTGAGGTATGTTTGCGTGTGAGATGAAGGCCCACTGCATGAGGGAGAGCACCTCTGCCAAGCCATCTTTTGCTACTTTTGCTAGCAACTTCACCAAACACTAGGTGCAATTCACTGGGTACAGCCAAAGAACATCAGGCTCTCTGGGGGGCCTGCCTACTCCAAAATGACAAGCCCACATCCAGTTTCATCATGAGCCTGTTCTATAATAACAGAGCTTCTGTGGGAAGCTCTTGTTCCTAGGGGCAGTACCTGCTGGAACCATGAAGACCTCAGGTGTTAGGCCATCATCTGTGAAAATGCCATCACCACCAAATGCCCCTTTTGTCTAAGAATAAACAACCTGAGCTAGGAACTACAGCTCTCCAAAGCCTGGCAGGGAATTCTTTGACATCAGAGTGATGACATAAGAAATGGAGGCAGAACACATGTTCTCAGCTTTTGAGATGAACGCCCAGGCTCAAGAAGGCAGAGATGTGTGTTGATGACTGACCCTCCAATCCAGGAAGCATGCCTGACGCCCACTGTCAGGAGCAGACACTCCTCCCGCCACTGCCAAGACAGGTCAGTAGAGGGCGCTGCGTCACCGCTCTCCCCGTGGTCGCCCTTTGGCGGCTGGATCCGGGTCCACACAAAGACCGCACTGGAAGAAGCGCTTCTGAGGTCTGTGGTTAATGCTACACTGAAAGCAGTAGCAAAACACAAACTTCCTATTATACGATATAATATCACCTATGTAAAAAGTCACAGGTAAAAGACTTGAGGGAAACAGAACAAAAGGTTATAAGCATTTGTTCACTGGAAATGAGATTTCTGGTTTTTTCATTACTTTCTGTATTCTGCCAGTTTTGCACATGCTCATATTACTCTCACAAATGGGAAAGACCAAAGCTGCGCCTAGGGCCTTGGGGCGGGTCCTCAGCTGCCAGAGCTGCATTTGTTGTAAGCCGGATTTGACTGGGTCCCTGGTAGGCACTAGGGACCACCACACACCATGCAATCAGTGACCCAGAAGCCCTTGGCGAGGAGAGCAGAACCCCTTGGGGCTGAGGGGGTTTGGGGGAGGAGCCATTTGAGCTGAGACCTGAGGCAGGTGTGCAGGACACACGTAAAGCACAGGCACCAGCACAAGCAAAGGCACAGAACACGAAGCAGGAGGGAAGAGAAGTCACCAGCTCGGCTTAAAGTCTGGGCTTGGGGTTGGGAGAGAGAGGACAAGACTGGGAGTGGGACGAGGGGGCTTCCGGTGCCTTGCTAAGGAACGTAGCCTCCACCTCACAGCCCCACCCTGGACGCCCAGCACCTGGAACACGAGCTCCCCCAGGCACGCCACCAGAGAGAAGGCTGTCAGCTTCCTCTGCTGGAGAGTTATAGAGACCTGGGGCCTCAAGGAATAAAGTAACATACCCATCATTTCTCAAGTCTCCAATGTGAAATTTGAATAATTAATCAGCATTTCATTAAAAAAAATACTGTATAGTCAAACAATATCCAAATAAATCTCACAAAAAAACAAAAAGCCCTGATGAATTAGGAGGCTCATGTAGGTGTGCTCAGCACCTGGAAATTGCTGCACCATGAGTGGAGAGCTTGGGGCAGAAAAGTGGGTTTTACTTGGAAGCACGAGCGTACCTTCCATTATCCCACTGCATACTGGCTGACTTAACTCAGCCAAATTAGAATACATTTTATTTTGACATTTGTTTTATTTGGCAAGTAAAGCAAAACTGATCCAATTTCCTTGCAGCCTTTGTAAACCATAAACTGTACAGTGGAGGTTATAAAATATATCAGCCTTATAAACACTGTTCTGATGTGCGGCTCTCTAGTCCTGCCCAGCTCCCTGTGGCCTGGGGTTCTCCGCCCTTTTGCTTCAGTGGCCGGTCTCATTCTCATACTGACTGGCGGCTCCTGAGCAGACTGCTCTCTCTGCTTCATCTGGAAGAATGAGCACTTTTATTTATTTATTTATTTATTTATTTATTTATTTTTTGAGACAGTCTCACTATGTCGCCCTGGGTAAAGTGCCATGGCGTCAGAGCTCTCAGCAACCTCAAACTCTTGGGCTGATGCGATTCTCTTGCCTCAGCCTCCCAAGTAGCTGGACTAGAGGCACCTGCCACAACACCTGGCTATTTTTGTTGTCGTCATTGTTGTTTAGCAGGCCTAGGGTTCGAGCCTGCCAGCCCCTGTGTATTTGGCTGGTGACCTAGCCGCTGAGCCAGAGCACTTTTTTTCTTTATCCAAAAGAAAGTTAAAACATGCCCTGAGGTGGTGCCCTTTTCTGGGCCAAATCAGGCCATCTGATATCAACAGGGAGCAGCTGTAACTACTTCAGGGCAGTGGATCCCTTGGGGCTTTCCAGCCTCTTCCATTAGCCCAAACTTGGGTTGGCCCCGAGCACAGGTGAGAGGCCTGAGACCACCCTGAGCACAGGGGAGGGTGACCCTCAGCAGAGCCCTCCAGGGCAGAGTGGTGGCAATGCTCCTGGTCAGTGAGAAGGGAAGGAGCAGGGGCTAATGGTGCTGTACTAGCCTCACATTCCCCAACCAACCGAAGAGATTCAACTGTTCCTCCTGCAACTCTGGGAGGTTCATTCATAGCGTTTTGTACCAAAGAGAAACTGAAAACTACTTCTAAACTTGCAGAAGATTCCAGGGGCAGTTAAGTTTAAATACTACTCTTGGTTTGTGAAACTGTCACAAGAAAAACCAGACTGTCTTCTAGGGGCTATCCCTAAGGACAGAGTCCTTGGAGCTGCAGGGCTCACTACAGTGGGGTGCTTCCAAGGCTTTCTTCCACGTTAGGCAGAGCTTGGCTTGGAGGGACAGAGTGCAGAGGCCAGTGATACTTCCCAGAGGGCAGGGTGTGGTGTGTGGGGCTTGGGAGGTCCCCACCAGTGACACTTTATCCTGTTCCTGACAGATTCTGTTCATCTCTATTCCCTCATATAAGCTTTGAGATCCGCTATCATTTATGTGAAATCAATTCCCAAGTGATGCTGTTTCACCCTTCTTGACGTATTTACTTTTGAAATCCCTTCTCAAACTTAATCCATCACTGCTGTTTGTTCCTAGCTCTAAAACAATTTACTTCTCATGATGCACAGGCTTTTTTTTATTTGACAGGGTTCTTTTCGCCATCTTCTTTTTGCAAAAAGTGTGGAGAATATTACTACCTCTGCTATCACTGAAATCAGTTGCAGAGCAGTCGGTCTGCTCACCCAAGTTTCTCTGTGTAAACAATTATGAAGACTAACATTTCCTGGAGAACTTCCATTGCTCCCTCATACCCTAGCTACCCATTTTTTAGTTAGTAGCTCACTGGGAATAGAAACCATGAAAATGAATATAGTTACTTACCACCCACCTGGGTTTCAAATGAGTTGCTGGCCAGGGCAGAAAAGGAGCTCCGCCTTCTTAAGGCCAGTATCCCAAGCACATGGCTATATAGTCTGTATCTGTGTGTACTTACAAATTCTTTTGAATAGCAAGCCAATTTTAGGTTACATATTCTGGTATTTCAGAAGCCTGCCAAGTATGTACAAAATAAGATATAGAATGTCCTTTGTGTTCATGTCACATGGAGTTCTAACTGGATTTTTTAAAACCTCCTCTAAAGGTACATTGCTTATACAATTTTTTAGTTAGGTTTTGCACTACTGCAGCAGATACTAAGTGGCAGTGCTCTAAAACGTGCAGCCTGATCCAAGATCACATGACAGCACAAGATAGCATCACCAAGGCCTCACCTGGGAAGGTTGGGGGCTGGGGTGGGAGCAGCTGATGACTGGGAAGGCGTTGTGGGTTGAGATGAGTCATGATTCCTTGGCACTCTGCCCATTCGATACCAGATCCCCATGCTGTTCAGTTCCCTTGAGGAGAAAAGAGAAATCTTCATGGTGCTGGTTAGCACAAAGCATTTACCTGTACGACAAAGCAAACCAACTCATTTAAAATAGTCAGTAGCCTCAAACACCAAGGTGTCAATTCTTGCCGAGGTAAGAGTGGTTACATTGCCTCTTTTATGTTCCAGGTGTCAAATAGTTCAGAGCCTAACGTGAGGGCAATGTCCTCTCTAGGCTGGCCTTTATAATGGGCCACCTTCCTCATCCACCCTGATCTTGCCTTCCCGCTCTGACTGCCACTTCCCTTGCTTCTCAAGTCTTTACATTTCTTTGTTTTACCATTTAATTGTAGGTAGCTATGTGATAATCCATTTCCAGTCCTTTTTGCTATTAGGGGAGGTGGAGAAATGGATGGATAGACAAGGTTGCTGGTTTTTAACCATAAGGCAATTCACGCCTCCCCACTCTCTAAGATGCCCCAATTTCAGGGTACAGCCCTTTCCATGGGGGCCACCTGCAGTCAGCCTCATTCTCAGGGCCAGTTTGGGAGACACCTTCAAACTACAAAACCCCAAAGCATATATCCCACAGACCACGACAGTGACAAGTGGGCACACAGGGGCCTCCTGAGGTCCTGCTGGGTGTCCTGGGACTCAGTAAGTGCCCCTGCCCCAGCCCAGCCCCACACCACACAGTCGAGGGTGCAGAGGAGACAGGTGCACTCCTGGGAATTGTGGCAGGATCGTTTCAGTCACACCCAGTTTTCACCTTCTCAAGTACCCTATAGAACTGCATCTTTGAGACCTGATTTATAGGAATATTATTTCTTCAAAAAATGAAAAAAAAAATGAATGAAAAATTTCATTCACTCAGAATGAAATTTATTCCGTGGATACTTCTAGTAAGTTTTTGAGTGTACTTCAGGACTGCCCTAAACCACAGTTCTGTCCATTAGATGAGTGACTCCAGTGAGTTGCACTGACCTTGCCATAGCACAGCCATAGCTCGGAGAAGGAGCCTCTGGAACATGAGGTTTCTGCTCCCCCAGCTGACAACCCCAAACCCTTGCAAAACAACACGCAAAGGGGCACTCTGTCTTTAACAATAAGTAACTCGAGAGTTCTGAGTACTGAATTTTCTTTCCTTACTTAAACACAGAACTGGAACTGTGTGCCTCTGGGAAAGAATTTTTAGTCCAAGATAAAGCAAAACTACAGCCATTTTATTGGTAAAAATCTATTCTTTAGAATTGTGTAAATTGGTTAAAAATTGAATCTTTTTACAGTTGTATCATTCATAATTAAAAATACACATAGAAACTGAAATTAGCCTTTAAAAGTTTATTACTAAATTGTTGGTTTCTACTATTTGTATGTTAATGGCTGCTTCCAAGGTACTTGAAGTATGGTTATTCTCCCAACTAATTCCTACTCCTGTAATCCAGTTCACGCAATTAGAGTAAACCATGTTGCAAAACGGGACTCCTGGGTGTACAGGAGGGGAATGATCACTCAGAGTCCTTAGGAACCACCTCCTGATACACAGTACTCAGACTCCACAGCTCAAGTGTCTAATGTCACACACCACCACAAAACTGGTCCCTATTTCTGAGACCTGCTTCCCACGCACTTTACGCAAATGCTATAGGGCTCGTCCCCTTCCCTGTCTAGAACAGGAAGGGAGGCCCTGGCTTGCTGGGTGAAGAGGCAGCTCTGGGCTTAAATGAATAAGAGCAAAACAAAGTAAAAACCAGATCCAGGAGGCTGACTTCAAAGACCAACAAGGAGAGAGCATCTCTGGAAGTTCACAGAGTCAACCACGATACCTATAAAGCCTGAACAAATTTTAGTCAACTGAGGACAGTGAGCATCAGTTTTCGTTTAGACATCCAGCACTGACCACTTCCCTTTTGGGATTGTTACCTCCCCTCCATATTCTGGGGGTGGCTGCCACTCATGGTTAGTGCCAGTGGTGCTAACTCTGCTTCCAGCTCAGGCCTGGTGTCACAGAACAACAATCTGGAATGAAGACTTGCTCTTTGCCCCTGGACTTGAACCTGGATGAAAAGGAGGAGAAGCCAGAGGACCACCCTGCTTCCATGAGGTGAGAACGTGAATCCCAACGGGTTCCACCCAGAGGCATCAGAGCTGGGAGGGGGATGGGAAACTAGAGCCTGGTGACATCCTCTGAGCTCCCCGAGTCTGGAGCCTATGCTGCTGCCAGAACTCTGCTGTTATGTTGGCCAATAAACTCTTCCTTCTGCTGAAGCCAGTCTGGGATGGGTTTCCTGTCACAATCAAGAGCCCAAGGTAAAATCCTGAGACTCCTTTGTACATGGTATTCACGGAGCAGCAGAGCCAGGCCTCTTGGCACTAAAACTACTGGAGGAGTGAGATGCTAACAGCCTGGCCTCAGCAGCTCAGACCAAGACCGCACGGCAGGTTACCACATACTCGTGTAATATTTGTGCCTCCTCCTCCCTTAGGATCCTCCAATGGCCTCCACATTCTTGGAATAAAACCCAGGCTGTGTCCTAGGAGGCCCTGCTGGCTCTTCCCCTCACCCCAGTGCTCTCGCCCTGGAGTGCCCCTTTCAGCCACACTGGGCTGCTTTGTTTTCAGAACAGGCCTTGCGCACTCCCACCCCTTTATCCTGACCTTCTGCTCTGCTGAGGCTCTGCCTTCACATCTGTGTGGCTGGTTTCTTGACATTTAGGTCCCTACTCGAGTGTCACCTTCCTCACCCCCTAACTGACGTAGCCCCCCCATTAGTGTGTTTCATTTTCTTCACTGTCTGAAATTATCTCATGAATTTTCCTGTTTATTGCTTGTTTTTCCCCTTTAGAAGGCCAACTCTGCAACAGCAAGGCCTTGCCTCACTTGCTTCCATGTCCAGTGTCCTTGCCCCAGTGGCACAAAACAGGTACCCCTCAAATCTCATGGGGTGGGTGAATGGACAGTGCGATGGCACAGCTGAGCAGGAAGGGCAGGGGGAGCACTGAGGCCGATGGATGGCTAGGAGTCTGGAAGCCCTGGAGAAACTCTTAGGATGCCACCTCTGGGGTGGCCGAAGCACTCTCAGCAGAGAGCAGCCGCTAAGACCTGTGATATTAAGACTTACCCAATAAACGTGTATTGAGGTGGGGCCTGCTTGGTCCGGCCCATGATCCGAATGTCACAAATTGCAGCTTCAGTTGAATCTCGTGGAATGAATTTAATGCACAACCTCTTCTTTCTAAAAGCCACCTCCTCTGAAGGGAAGAATAACAGAAAAGACATGAGTCTTCCAAGGCTGCCACCACCTCTACTCTAAAACGCACATCACCTATCCCCAGCAGCAGCAGTGACAGACTGGGGCTGGGTTCTACCCACCCACCTCCCACACGGCGCCAGTCACCATGCTCTGCCCTCAGGACCAAACCCCAGACACCTCCCACGGGTAAAGGATTCCTTGGAGCACATACACCTCTGCAAGAAACCCAAGATGGCTTTTAAAAGCCATGATCACAGTCTCTCCCTGCTTAGCTATCAGAAACTGCTGTAAGCAATCACATATTTTACCACACGGATGCCTTTTCTTTTTCCCTTTTTACTACAGAAATTTTCAAATGTACCCCAAAGCAGCGAGACCAGAGACTAAACCCACAAGTTCTCGCCACCCAGCTTCAACACTGTCAGCAGTGGACAAGCCAATTTCTTCTCCTCCTGTCCTATAGTTTTACCGAATTTTTAAAATGAATCCCCAGCACCAAGTTATGTAACCCTTAGTATCTCAGCAGGCACCTAGGACAGGTACTTTTTTTTTTTTTTAACATGACCACCATGCTATTACTATTCATAACAAAATGAATAATCTTCCCTGATTTTCTCTAATAGATAGTCTCCATCCTATCTGGATCAAGCTCCAAGACAGACCTTGGGCACTGCACTGGGTGTCAGGTTTCTGAGTCCATTTTATTTCTAACAACCTCTCCCTGCTCCCTTCTTCTCCAGGGCACCGAAAGCTTGGAGAAATTGGCCCCATTTCCCCGTGATTTCTGTAAACTGACAGAGTTAAAGGCTCCATTAGACTCAGGTTAGGTGTTTTAGGCACAAATGCTTCCCAGGAGGCATGTGCACTTCCTATGGCACTGCGCAGGACAGCCCGGAGTCAGCTGTGGCACACCCACAGGTCTCAGGAATGTCTGCCCGGCTGGGGACCTCAGTCATGCAGCTCCCAACTGCTATCCTCTGAGCAGTTTTCTTGTCCCTGGTGACTGTCGCTAAGATCCATATTTTATAAGAGGTTTCAAAATGGTGATTTTCTAATTCTGTCATTCCTTCTGCATTTATTAGCTGGAATCCTTCTATAGAGAATACATTTCTTCATCAACTACTTAGTTTCCCTGAAACAGGCTTTGTACAGGAGAGGAAGGATATGTACATGATTCTTTTCTCTTAATTATCAAGTCTTAGAGTAATGTGTTGGTGCCCTAGCAACCTCCATGGGTGACTGAATGAAGGGTATTTGGTTTATGTGTTTATGCTTTTAAACATAAGTTTCAACCAACTGCAGCCACTCAATACATGAGTCAGATTTATCTGGCTTGAAATCCCAAGTCTGCCATTTTCTGGCACTGTGACCTTAGGCAAGTTACTCGATGTCTCTGAGCCTTGGTTTCATTATCTGTAAAAGGGAGATAATGAGACCTCATCCGATAGGGATGCTGGGTGGATCCATCTATGACTCAGCCCGGGGCCTGGCACACAGTAGGTACTCAGTCAAGAACAGCTATGCAGGATCTTAGCATCACTGTTACAAGTAAGCTTCTAGCACACAATTTAGGGCTATGTTGGTATTAATTTCCAAGACCCTTCAGTTCTAAGTTAGGAAATAACCATACTCAATAGGGCATTCAGATGGGGGTGGGCACAGTCCAGCCTGCAAGCTCTGAGGGGCCTGGGGGGGACAGAATCAGTGGAATTGTTTTGTTATTATTTGGGGGGGGTGTTCTTGGTGGGGGACAGTTTTCCAGGTTCTTTTTCCAGGTAGAGAAACTGTGAGTAACCAGTTTCTAGGTCTATAAGCTGTGAGTTAACAGTGTTCTGAACTCAGCCCCCAGCACTGCCTGACGAGCAGGGATTAATTGTGTCCTGGAGAGTTTGGGGGGTGGAGGCGGGGTCCACAGCAACCCTGCACCTTCAAAAACTGTTAACTGATAAGATCAGCCTTTGAAAACATCTAAAAGGTGAGACTTTTCTGCAAAGTAAACTAATGTACTTCATTCCTCCACCTTTGCAAACTTGAGGTGGGAGATGGAGCCACTAATCCCACGTGCTTAGGCAGACCTAATTTTAAGTAAACACATTATACATATGCAATAGAAATGTGTTCAGTCATGCTAATGAACACAGAGAAAGTACACAGCACTTTACTAAAACAGTCTCCCAGGTTCTCTGTGCTATAAGGATTACAATAGACTGTATTTTAAATTAATTACAGGAGTCTCATCTTTTGGGCTGACTTTATAAAATGAGGGCCTTAAATATTCTCAAATGATACAGAGCTGACCATAAAGTTGACCTGGTCAGCTTGGGCTCTCCTATCCCCTGGGTAAAGAACCCAGCCAATGACCCCCCTCCTGTGTGTTAAGGCGCCTGACCAACAGTTCAGGACCTGGCCTCCGAACTGGGACAGGACAGTAACTAATGTACTTCTAGTGCCACGGTAGATGCTTCCCAAGCAGGACCATGGGGACCTCAGCAGCCAGACCACAAGCCCAGACAGGGCTCAGCCTGGATCTCTTCACATAACTCACTTTGGTTCGACAAACTGGGAGAAAAGGCAGAATGGGAAATCCCTTGTGGTTTGGCTCTACAGTCCATCAATATAAAGAAATTACAAGTCAATTAACTGTCAAAAATGAACAACAATATAAATGTTAAAAGTATGAAAAACACAGGGGAAAGGTAGGAAATACGAGTCTGTAAGTCAATTTTAGATCTTAAGCAGAAAATTCATGTAAGAATACACAAAAGTAGGAGGGGCTTATGAAAATGTTCAGTTTTGATAAAAAAAGTAAAATGAACATTGAAATAGTAAAATAGGAAATAAAAAAATTGAAAACCTATGCTAGCAGACCTGTGGAAAACAAGTATGAGCCGGTATCATTAGCGGCACTATGAATTGGTATTTGTAGATATTAATCTGGAAACAGGGAGTTATAAAGCTTATCTTCATACAGGCCATCCTCTAAGCAAGGTACTGCCCATGTAGGTACCTTAGGTGATTCAAAGACAAGTTAGGCATGGATCTTGCCTCAAAGAAAGAGGCAAGTAGCAAGAGGATTCAGAAAACATATAAATGGCTATACTGCAAGTTGAAACCATTCTGAGATAGGCAATATTTCCCCCATCCAACAGATGAAGAAAATGAGGCCCAGCAGGGTGAGGTAATTGCCCAGGGCCCACAGTTCTAAATGGCAGAGCCAGACATGATACTAGGTGAGTCTGACACCAGAGCCCAAGTTCCTCCCACCACTCCAAGCCGCAGTTTGTCCTAACAGAGGTAAAAACGGAAATTTGGAGGCAGAACTGATCACTCTTTTTAGCTCCCCACCACCATGACCTGCATTTGTTCACTTCACGCCCACCAGTCGCACTTCAAAGCAGGAGAGCAGGCAGACCAGGCCGGCCCATCTGGTTAGACTAGAAAGCAGTGCGGCCCTGTCAAATGCAGGTTGCATGCTAGACTATGCTCCTTGAGGGAAGGGCCAGTGTCTTGCTCATCTTCATGCCCTGAAGCCCACAGTGCTTGGTCTATGTGAAGCATTTATCAGTCCTAGCTGCCTGTCTGTGGAGAGAAACCAGAATCTAGGAACAGAGACTGTCTCATGCAAGTGGAGGCCAGTGCTTGAAAGACACGGTGTGGACATTTGGAATAGAAGCGAAGGACATGTCAGGCAGGGAAACCAGCAAAGCAAATACCCAGAAAAGAAAGGAGCATGAGGTGGGCACAGTGAGGGTCTTGGTTTCAGTGAAGTACAGGGTGCTTGCGGATAAGAAATATGTTTGGAAAGGAAGGTTGAGGGCAGACCCTAGATGACCTATGACCCAACAGCCTCAAGAACTTGGAAACTTATCACAAGGAAAATTATTCAAAATCCATACATACACAAACTGATCTACAGATTTGACACCATTTCTACCAAAATCCCAGCTGGCTTCATTGTAAAAATTGACAAGCTAATCCTAAAATTATAGGGAAATTCAAGTGACCCAGAATAGTCAAAACAATCTTGAAAAAGAACAAAGTTGGAGAACTCACACTTTCTAATTTCAAAACTTGCTCCAAAGCTGTAGTAACAGTGACTGTATGGTACTTGCATGAGGGAGGACACATAGGTAGATGAGAACTCACAAACCCTCCCATTTATGCTCAACTGATTTTTCACAGGATGACAAGACAGTTCACTAGAGGAAGGAATAGCCTTTTCAACAAATGGTGCTAAGACAACTGGATATTCACATGTAATAGAATAAAGTTGGACCCAAACTCACGTCATACACAAAATTAACTCAAAATAGATCAAAGACATAAGTGTAAGAGCTAAATTATAAAACTCCTAGAAGAAAATATAGGCATCAATCTCAGTGACCTTAAATTAGGTGGTGGTTTCTTAAATGTGACATTAAAATCACAACCAACAAAGGAACAAAGTAGATAAGTGGAATTCCATCAAAACAAAAACCTTTTTTTTTTCCAGTTTTTGGCAGGGGCCGGTTTTAAACCTGCCACCTCCGCTTTGTGGGGCCGGCGCCCCACTCCTTTGAGCCACACGTGCCACCTAAAACAAAAACTTTTGCATTCCAAAGGACACCATCAAGAGAAAAGAAATCTCACAGAATGGGAGAATATTTTTACAAATCATATGTCTGATACGGGATTTATATCTAGAATACATTATAAAATATTTTTACAACACAATAATACAAAGACAATCAATCCAATTACAAAACGTACAAAGGGTAAGAATAGACATTTCTGCAGAGGAGATATACAAACGGTCAACAAGTACATAAAAAGATACACAGGATCACCAGCCGTAAGGGAGGGAAACCAAAGTAAAACCACAAAGAGACACCACTTCACATATACTAAGATGACTAACATCAAGAAGCAGATAATAACAAGTGTTGGAGATGTGGAGAAATTGGAACTTCCATACACTGCTTACGGGAATGAAAAACAGTACAGCTCCTTTGAAAAACAGTTTTGATAGATCCCCAGAAATGCTGAGTTATTGTATAACTGAGCATTCTGTGCCTAGCTATATGCCCAAGAGAAATAAAAACATATGTCTGCATAAAAACTTGTACATGGATGTTCACAGCAGCATTATTCATAATAGTCAAAGAGTGGAAACAATCCAAATATGTATCAGTTGACTAGATATCCAAAATGTGGTACAGCCACATAACAGGAGAGGATTTGGAGGAATCAAGTTCTAATACATACACAACATGGACAGATGTTGGAAACATTATTCTGAGTGGGAGAAGCCAGTCACAAAATATTATATATTGTATGATTCCATTTATATGAAATGTCCAGAAAAGGCCTATCTACATAGGGGGTAGATTAGTGGTTGCTAGGGCTGGCAGGGAAGGGTAGGGGAGATGAGGGCTGTGCAGAAATGGTGGGTGACAATTAATGGTTACAGGTACACCCCTTTTGGGGGCGATACAATGATCTAAAATTGATTGCATGAAAGGTTCTACAACTCTGTGAATATACTAAAAAATACTGAACTGTGTACTTTAAATGGGCAAATTATATAGTATGAGAATTATATCTTAACAAAGCTATTACCAAAAAACTCTTCACGTAAATAGATCAAGTCCACCTATAAAAGCGCTTATACACATGTTCTTCCAGGGTGGCACTGCGGCTAAAAGTGTGGCTGGAATCACACTTGTGTATATATCCCCAGCTGTAGATGTGTGACCTTGGCTAAGTTCTTTAATCCCTAAGTAGTCACTGTGCCTCATTTTTCTTATATGAAAAATGGGCATAATAATACCTATTGCTAAAGAAGGGTCTTCTGAAGATTAAATGAAATCAGGCACGTAAAGCATTTATCACAGGGGCTGGCATATAGGAAACACACGCTAAGTATCAGCCATTGTAATTAGTAGTTCACGCATACTGTAATAAACTACAAAAAGCCATCCAATGTGCAAATGTGGGGACGGCATCAAGACACTACACTACACGATGGGAGCTACTTGCTTATTAAAACAACAGTTGTGGGGTTTCTACTAGGTATGAAAACTCTGGTCTACATGAAACGCTAGAAAGAAAACAAAAAATAGTGGGCCCAAATGGGGCTCCAAAAAAATAAGTGTAGATGGCAAAGAATAGGAGACAGAATTTCATAAATGAACCATGTGTCATAAAGAAGATTCTCTCATATTTGTTTTCTATTCACTGCCTCACCATTGTACATATCTTAAAGTTTGCTGACAAATAATTCAAAATAGAACAAGCTATATTATATAAAAATGAGGAGGCTCAACTACTCAGGGGTTTTCCAACACTACTTAACAACTGATGTTCAGGGCAGGAACCTTGAACACTCCAGTGTCCTGAAGAAGCTTCCGACTCATCAGCAAGTCACTTCTGCTTAGCCCTGCAGCATGGTCAGAATTGGTCAAATTAGAATCTTGTGTACTCTAATTTGCAGTTTTTCTGGTTCTCACTTCTCTGGTTGGCTTTCAGGGACAAAAATGGGCACATTATTGTACTTGTGCATAGTGATTCCTGGATGTCTTTTTTTTTTTTTCCTTTTGTGGGTCTTTTGCCAAGCTTGGCTTCCAAAACCCCAGGGGAAGGACTAAAGACTAACTATGGCTGGTTGTGCCATCCCATTCCCAAGTGAGCCCATCCAGCAGGGGCACCACTCTAGAGGAAGCGACATTCTGCTCCTTTACATGCGGCCACCCAGAACACTCTGCAAACTCCCGGGAGAACCCGACTGGACACGTGCCAAAAGCAGAAGGGTTTCTTCATTCGTGGGCACACAGTAAGGCCTCCTAAAATGTTTCTGAAGAAAAATGCATGTAAAAAATATCTACAAATATGCCTGGAGGAAGAAAACTCTCCCTGTGATGAGTGATACTAAAGGATGACTCACGTGTGTCCACCGTCTCCTGAATGGGGATGAAGCCCACAGGCAGCGTGTCCTTGATGTCGATGAGCTTCATATCCACTAACACATTCCCCAAATGGCTCTTGGGAAGAAAGAAAAGAGATACAGACTATTAACCTGAACAAGCCTAGGGAAGGGTTGCCATTTTGGCTTTGAGATGCATATTTAACACAATGACTCGTGCAAATTTATGACAGCAGGTTAATTAGACTAGGTGACACTTAATGTTCCCTGATGGTTATACAGGGACTTAGGGGTTCTTGGGAATGAGTCTGATCTGTGGAAGTTCAAAGCCACACTCAGACATAGCCTCATCTGTGCAACCCAGGAGATACTCTAGACATTACCCATTAGGGGGCAGCTGTGCACACAAGCCCTGGGACCAGGCTGTCACTCAGCCCTGAGCATCAGATCTCAGAGACAGTCAATTTTAGAAAGAGCAAATTCTTGGGGCACTCACCATAGGAGTAGCACTGTATTTCTAACCCTACCAAGACACCAATCACACCCCTAAGTGATGGCCAGTCTGCATACTGAAACACAATTCAGCTGCTAGATACATTTTGCAAAATCCCAAGAATCATAAACTAATACAGAGTGAAAGCCTGCTGCTTCAATATTACATATCCTCTAAAATGACGTGCACAAGGGCCTCCTAAAGTTTCTATTTAGTGGTGTATATGGGGTCCACAGTGCACAGTTTCTGAAACTGGTATAAAAATATCTTTCGAAGACAGTACACCACTCTGTAATTGCGAGAGAGAATTCTTTGCAAACACACTGACACTTGCAGCCTACATTTCAAGTTGCAAACAGGCTCAAAAGGTATCTATCCTACAACTTAAATATGTGGAGTTTCCTTGGAGATTTCATTACAATCTTCAGAGTAGTTTGCAGCTTAGTCCCTCCTTTCGGTAGTCAAGAGCCAGTTAAGGAAAGAATTATGGGTTCCAATCCCAAATCTCTCCTGTTAGGATACTAGCAATGCATTTGCACACCCATTTTCCAAAAGAGTTTCATCCCTGAAGCCCAGTATGAACTCTCAGTTTACTTGTTCTGCATCTGGTGGGTCAGTCTCTGCCCTGAGCAGTGAATTCTCACGGCATTTACTTCCATCTCTATGGATGGTGAGCTGAGACCACCCGCACCTCCACCTGTGCAGTGCCAACCCTACAACATCTCTGAAAGCTGAAAATAAGCGAGGAATTCTTATCATCCAAACTGCTATGTTCCTTCTTGGCACTCTCTTATTTCCTTCATATCAATTTTTAATTGTATATTTGTGAGATTATATATTTAGTGTCTATCTCCCCACTAAAGTTTAAGAACCATGAGGACCAAAAATATCTGCTCTTATTGAAAATACAAGCTTAGCATAGTCTTTGCTGTATAGCAGGTGCTCAATAATTATTGGCTGAATAAATTAATTTTTTTTTGGTATATCTTTCGACTGGGGAAGTCAAATTGGATTTGCTTGGATGGCAAATCTAAACTATATCAATACAAATTTTGGAAGTATATTTAATACATTATGAATCCTAAGTACACAAATGAAATAAATTCTTCGAACTTAACTAGGAAGGCCAAAGAGGCAAGTGTAACCTAGGACCATTGTTCTTATGGCACTGCCATCACAAAACCATTTCTTTCTCTCAGAAATATCATATTTGTCCATAATTTAATATTATGACATTTAAGGCGGCTGGGCCTCAGGAAGACAATGTCCAGTGCAGCACAGCAAGTATAGAGAGGAACCCTCCCAGATGTGGAATGAACCTCTGACTGCACAGGAAGGGTTTGAACTATTAACCTAACTCACAAACATCAGCTGCTTTCAGAATTGCCTGATCTAATCTATCATAATTTTTTTTCATGGCAGTTGTTTTTCCATGTCATCACTGCTTTCTGCATTGAGAAATTAACAACTGGGCATGTTTTCCTGCCCTGTAGATGGATGGGCATCATCAATATCCCTCTCAAATATCTTTTACTTGACACACTGGGTTTTACAGAAGTCAACTGCAAACCACTTAGCGACCTCGCCCTCCACACTCTCTACAAACGTCCCTGATCATAAAACCAGAACATCAGCAGTGCAGCCACTAAAAAAAAAAAAAAAAATCAAAAATCTCTCCCGTGCATACAAAACGGAGGCTATACTGCCAGGGCTCCCATACGCGCGCGTGTGGTCCTTCCTTACATGGGGCTGATGCCATACTAGGCTTGATGCAGTAGGTCTGTGACACCGTTAATTCTGCCTGTTCCTCTCCCCTCCCCCACCCACGCTCTCTTTCATTTCCTTCTCATAAATATGAAGAACGTATTCCCAATCCTTGTTGAGCAAATGATTCATGCCAAAAGCCCAATATGCACTGACTCAGGGTATTTATATTGTCTCTGGTAGCCAGTATTTGCTAGTATACTGTAATTATTTTTGACAACCTTGCATTTAAGGTAGCCACAGATAACCAACTTAATATTCAAATGTTCATAAATCCTTCTGTTTAATATCCTCCCTACCTAATCTATGTACATTATTATTACAGGTAATGCAGAAAGTACAGGGCATGAAAAGTGCAATTAATCTCGATCCTTCCCCAGGAAGCAATGTCACTCCAAAGCTGGTTTCTATATTAATAGCATTATTGGGGGAAAGGAATTTAGGTTCCAAAGGAGTATCTCCAAACTCCTACATTGGGAGTCTCAAGTCACCTAATTAAGAATCTGTCCAGTCTTGAGATCCCACATCCCTCCTTTACAGTTGTAAAAAATTATGCTCTGCAAAGTCTTGGTTCAGAATGCATGGCCAAGGTAGACTAACAGGTTAAAAGATGCCGGATTCCTCCTCTACCCGCAGCTGGCAAGAGGTCTCCTGCCACCCACTTGAACTCAATAGTTTGGATCCCACTTATCAGACCCATTCATCCTTTTTCTGAAAACAAAATGCCCCTGTTTCCCACACTGCTTCAAAAGTGAACCAGAGGTTTCTCCCACTGCCCAAGTCCTCTTACGCCCCTTCATCACACCCCTGGGCACACTCACCCATGACACCCAATACTGAAAAGCCCCAGCCACTTCTCTTTGTCATGTTCAGACCTGATACTGTTCCCACTCAAAGGGGTGCAGGGACTCTTCTGTCCTAAAGAATCAATACCCCAAAGCCTTGGGTGGAAAATGCAACAAAAAAGCCAAAAATCAAAAATGTCACAAAAATTGTGGCTGTTCCTCTGAGGCCATTTTAACTGATGCTTCATTGGTTAAGAAGATGAAGGTTTGAGTAGAGATCAAGAAGGAATACCAGGAAATAGCGAGTGAAGAGAAGGTGTGAACAGGAGTTTGTTCAAATCCTCAGGAGTCCCTTCTGACAGCTGCAGCTGCAGTGGGTATGACCTTCTGCAGAAAGTGGTAGCCAGTGGACAGAACAGAGGTGACAAAAGCTAAACCTAAAAACAGTCTCAAAAAGAGATTAGGTATGTTCCAGGGACACAGGGACTAGGAGAGGGTGCTATGTGGGTGCAGGTGGGAAGGAGGGGGCCCCATGTCTGGAAGGCAATGCAGCCTTCGGCCCTCCTCCTTGGTGTCTGCTCAGGCTACACAGTGAGCCCAGGGACTTATGCAGATTCATTCCAAGCTCGTAGTACAGAAGTCCGCAGTGCAGGCTCAGCCACCTTCACGGTATTTAACGTGCATTCAAAGGCCTGTATTGAAAAGATTCCCACTGTTTAGTGCTAGGACATCCCCGACTCCACTATAAACTCTGCACTTTACAAGGGGCATATACTGCTCCTGTAATTGGAGGAGAGAATTAAAGCAGTGACTTCTCCCCCAGCCCTGACTATGTTCAGAATAATTCTCCTAGCCAAGAATTATTAACACACAACAGAAATGGGCAGTGAAGGAGCATGCAAGCCAGGGAGCCTGGTGATGGTTCACACTCAGGAAATACTGGGGGTACCTGAGGACCCAGTGACCATGCCCTGGGCTGGAAGGGCACTGTGATGAAGAGGAGGACTATGGTACTTCCCCCTTCATACTTTCTGATGAGGATGTTTGAAGTTGTTGTTTCGGTCTGTCTTTTTTTTTTTTAACCACAAACATGTACTACTGCTATAATAGAACTTATGAAAATAAAATAATTTATGAAAATATTTGCATTAGAAAGAGACAATAACATTCAAGCCAAAAACAAAGTATCAGCCCTGAAAATGGAAATCTAAACTGTTCCAAGTTTGCAATTAGGACAGACAGGTGGCCGTGAGTGGCACATCAAGCCTCAGATCTCAGTGCCTTCATCAGTGGGAAGGAGGCAGTACCCGGAGAGGCCGTCTGAGGCTGGGCAAGGCCCATGTGCGCAGCACTCTGAGCAGGTCTTACACACAAAAGATACTCACACAAGCTACTTCTCTGCTTCCTCAGCCACCCATTAAAACACCTTGTTGGAAAAGCCTCCATAGATGTCTCTGAAGTTTCTTAATTTAATTTATGGATACAAGTATTAAAAAGCAGCACTCTAAGAGAAGTCTACAGAAGTGGATACCTACCTGTAAAAATAATAAAATGTGACATGTCACAGTGAGATGGGCAGAGAAAGAAACAGTCGCTTTGGAAACAAGGCCGTGTCTGGGCATGGGGGCAGGGGGACTGTGTGGGTCCTCCTTTGAGCCACGTTGCCTTTGTTGGCCAGCATTAAATCCAGCTCCTCTAGAAAATGCTCACATCCGTACCACCCTGTGATTTGTTGCTTAGAGGCAAGGTAGGCAAATGAGAGCTGTGAGAGAAATTTCCTGGCTTCCTTTTGAGAACACATTTTAATGGAATTCACTGTACACTTGGGTACGTGGTTAATAATACTGTTAATAAATGAAACACAGCACTAGCTGCTGATTCCACCCTGTTCACTAAAACCACAGATAAATTAATATGGCAATGAAAATAAACCACAACAAAAAAAAAGAGGAAATTCCACATAGGAATGTAAATTACTTGTGCTCACTCAGCAAACGGAAACCACGACTGGACTTACATTTTCTTTGGAAAATGATCTTGTGAAACACAGGTATCTGGTAACCTTGGATTTAAATAGGCCGTCTTTCCAGAGGTCAGCATCCACACCATCTGCCGTCTGTGCAACCTACACGGAAGAGACAGAGAAGAGGGTGGCAGGTGAGGCAAGGCGGAGCTGAAGGTGCCTGAGCTGCTCCTTTCCAAGCCCGGCCCAATTAACACGGACCGGGACTCTCACGGCATCTCATTAGTCCACTTCACCAGGCACAGGGACGAGAATTTCCAAAAGGGGAAAAAGGAGAGTGTGAAAAATACAACTTCTAAAAATATTGTCCCTGGGGAAGCCACTGATTAAAGACACCCTGATAAAAATGGTTCTAATGAGAAAAGAGCAACTTTTGTTGTAATGGACCAAGGAGGGACCGGGGAGTCAGCACATTAAGTTGCTCATTACCCCTTAACACAGTGGATGGCGCAGGGCAAAGAAAGAAGTCCCGTGGGGTGCAAACGACACCCGAGATGGCGCCTGTGGCCACACTGACAGTCTCCTGCCTTTGGGCCTGGGGTGCCAGGCTCTCTCATCCACGGGACTCTACTGGGGCAGGGGGTCCACCTGCCTCTTCTTGGTATAAGCCCTGAGTGTGGCATTCAAGGTCAGCAACTAGATCATGACAAAAAAATGAAAGACTCAGTTCTTGTTTCTAGTCTCATGAAGAAGCCATTTTCTCACGCACAGCTGTGGAAATCCTTCTCTGAGAAAGGTCTGAGGGAGGAGCCAGCCCTGATATGAGTCCCCTTTGTGCTGGGCTGGGGTTAGCGACACGGCATAAAGGGTCTCATAGGCCCCTGCAGAGGACGGACAGCTGGAGGACAGTGGTGCTTTCCTCCCATTGCCTGCAGACTGTGCTGTGGGCGGCTGGTCTGCCTTCTCACTCCACATTCCTGGGAAGACACCAACAACCTTCCGTGCCTCCCATTGCTGGTACCATGAGTGGGGAACCCAGAGAGACTGAGGGACTTCACAAGGCACCTGCTGACTTCTGGGGTGTCCCCCTGAGCTTTAGATCCTGGCACGTAATCTAATCTGACAAGCTCCTGACCACTGGGATAAACTGTGGAAGCGTCCTGGTCAGCCCCACCCTGCAGGACAGGGCCCAACCTCTAACCACTGTGCCTGAGCTAGGACCGCAGGACATTCCCAGGGCCCACCAGGGCTACAGCATCAGAAAAGCCAAAAGGCCAGTGAGAAAAAGAAAGATGTTCACCTTTCAAACCAAAAATAATCATAAACTTGTGAATGTTTTATAACAAAGGAAAAGAAAGGTCCTTATGGGCGGCGCCTGTGGCTCAAAAGGGTAGGGCGCTGGTCCCATATGTCAGAGGTGGCAGGTTCAAACCCAGCCCCGGCCAAAACTGCAAAAAATAAAAAAAAAATTAAAAAAAAAGAAAGGTCCTTATCTGAACATGCAAATACATGTGACCTGACCTGAGGGAGGAATGGTATGGGGGTAATTTCAGGAACAGTTTGCCTCAAGTGTGTGACCCGCACAGAAAGAAATACATGGACTGCGGAGCAGCTTCATCAGCATTTCCCGCCCCCCCACGAGTCACACATAAAGTTTCTGGGAAAACAGGAGGTTGGGTGGTGCCTGTGGCCCAGTGAGTAGGGTATTGGCCCCATATTCGGGAGGTGGCAGGTTCAAACCCACCCCCGGCCAAAAACTGCAAAAAAAGAAAATAGGAGGTTTAAGGCAGTGGTCTCAGCTTCTCCACTGTCAAGGACCCCCTTTGCTTGTTTGTTCCTGTGGATTCCATGTTTTGAAAAAGTTTTGACTCTCAGACTAACTTTTTACTGTGTTTCCTCAATTCAAGGATGCAGTCACTTGGGAACTCACCCTGGACGTACGGAACGCCCCTTCTCTTTCTCACTCTCTCTCACACACACAGGTACACATCTACTTTAAGATGCATCCCAGTTTCAGAATCATTAAAATGCAAAACTAAAAGATACTTTAAGAACAAGGGAATAGGGAAACTACACGGTCTTTCTATAATAAAGGCATCATTTCCGATAAACTTTAAAAATCGAGCCTGTCTGCAGAGTGCACAGGCTACCTGGAGACAGCTACATCTTAACGTTCCATTGGCAGGATGGGCGTCCAGAAGGGCTCTCCTAGATCTCTGCACGCCCCGCTGGAGGTAGGGGGCATTCTAAACCAAGATCACCTCCAGGGTCTCTCTCCACCTGCCCCACTGCTAGGACTTCCCTTTTTTAGAGTGAGAAGACACTTTGATATGAAAATGTAATGGGAAAAGTCTGTGATATAGGCCCAGCCTCTCTGTACGGCAGTTAGAGCCCTCCAACCCAGGTCTGAGAAGCCTGGAAAAGGCACAACCAAAGGCCCAAAATGGGAGAAGAGGAGCGAGGGGAGAGAGGGAATTTCCCCAAACCCCCAGGGAAGGCTCAAGAAGCCTGGTTCCATGGGCTGGACAGGTTGGGGATGGATGGGTCCCAAGGAACTGGGCAACCAGTGAGACACCTGGGTCCTGCCTCCCCAGCACAGAAGAAATGGCCCTAGTGGAATGAGGCAGCCATTCCCACCCACCTTTCCCTTCAGCAGTAAGTTATACCCAGAAGCTTCTTCCCAACCCAGTCACATAAAAGTGCTTAGTAACATACATTTTTTTTTAAAGATTATACTGATTTGCATTTAGTAACCTACGTTCTTCCCATCCCAAGTCAAAGGAGCTAATGATCTACAAGATGAAGATCTGTGAAGCCAGTGGCTGCAGCTGCAGTGGCAAGAAGAGCCCCCGGCCCTGAGCGTGCCCATGGGCTTCCTACTCAGTGCCAGCTTGAGTCTCAGGGTTGGGAAGGCTGGACCAAACACTCCACGTGGGATGGAGGCAGCTGGATCTAGAAGCCCAAACTTGGATCCAGTGGCTTAAGCAAGTCCCTCCTCTGCAAAGTGGACCCCCCTTCCTATGGGGGTCACTGCCGTGGTCGGAGGAGATGATGCACATGACAAGCGCCCACCACAGCACCACCTCTTCTAAACTAAAAATGACGACATCTGGCCCAATATCACCCAGTCTTTAAAGAGATGTCAGGATGCCCCAGAATTCAGAAGTCTTCAACTGTCCCCTGGGGCTCAGGGCCCATCTCTGGGACTAAATGTGGTCTTTCAAGCACAAAGGAACACATGTGAGACTCAAGTTCAGCCCCCTGCTTTACTGCCTGGACCACATGCTTCCCAAGGACAAGCACAAGGCCCAGCACAAAGTTGTCAAAGTAATGGACGAACACGTCACCTCTCTGACCAGAGCAGTGTGAGATGCCCCACTCTGCCAGCTCCAAGCAAGGTACAGAGAGTTTTTGTGATGAATTTCCAGGATTTATTCCATTGATCTGAGTGTATCCCCTTCAATATCCCCACTGTGTGAGGCACATACGCATTTCAACACTGAGGCCACCCACTCTGCTGGTTATCTTGTTTGTTTCCTGCGGATGGGATGCAAGCAATGCTGCTGCCGACTGCAGAACCTCCAGAGTCTGCTATGGGGCCTCACACACACACACAGACATGCACATGTGCACACTCACACACACACAGACATGCACATGTGCACACTCACACACACACAGACATGCACATGTGCACACTCACACACACAATCTTTCTCTCTAGCATTTCTTCCCAGGTGCAGGAGTCACCTCTGAGGAGGAGAAGAGGGAATGGAGGAGGGGGAGGAGGGTGGCTCTGTAACCAGGCAGCAGATCACATGGAACACACGGGCTTATCTCTCTTCCCTGCCAACATTCTGCTAAAATGACAATCAAGTGGAGAAAGTAAGAACGTGCTAAAGGTACAGCTTGAGAGGCACATAGCGTAAAAGAGGTGCCAACCAATGTTGGGCTCTGCCCACTAGAAGGCAGGGCGTGCGAGCCTGATGCTGAGTGGGGCTGATTCACCCTCAACCTCGGGGGCCCACAGTCAGCAGACACTGCTGGTGGGGGGGGGGTGTGGGACACAGGATAGGTGTAAGATTAGGGTTGAATGGGGAACACTCAACCAAGGCCCATAAACAAAGGGGTTAACTTCCAGGTCCCCACCCCCATCCAGGTCTGTTCTCGGCAGACAGGAAACTTGCAAGGTGCAGGATCCAGAACACCAGACAGGTGGGGAAGGAGCCAGAGGAAGAACTGACTCCAGAGTGAAAACAGGGCATTAAGATGCACACCAATGGTGGATGGTGGCCCTTCCCCTGGCACAGCCTGCCGCCCCCCCTTCCTGCTTCCAGACTGAGGGGTTTGTCTCTGGAGACACCAGAGTTTGTGTGTGGGGGCTCCCAGGATAGCCGAGCTCCCTGCTGTCAGCAGGGGCACCAGCCAGGAGGCTCTGTCTTGGAGCTCCAGGCAGTGAGCAGGTACCTTGCTTTACTGACAAAAAAGGGTCACCAAGCATGGGGGGGAGAGGGTAAGAAACACTCACACAGGAAAGAATGACCCAAAATACAAAAAAGAGAACTTGAAGGTTGCACAGAGAACAGGAGGAAACAATGAAAACTATGGAAGCAACAACCAAGCCTATAATTAAAATCCTCAAGAGGGCTGAGTGAGTATACTGCAAACATCAAGCAAGAACAGAATATTAAGAGACATTTTTAAAAAGGGAGCAATTGAAAGACAATATGAAGAGATTAGAAATTGAAAGTTATAGCCAAAATTAATTTTCTGTTCAAGACCAACTTGGGCAATGGAGTGAGTGAGACCTTGTTTGGCAGGTGGGAGGACTAGAAGAGAAAGTTGAGAAAAGCTTTCAGAAGGTACGATATGGAAATGAAGAAATATATTATAAAAAAGAAAAGCTAAGAAAATGGAAAGGTCAGCACACCATCCAACGAACAAAAGCTCCAGGAACAGCTTTTACCTAAACAATGAAGGGGAGGCTGAGCCTTGCTATCACTGAGGTCCTGGGTGTCACAGGACAGCAAATAAAGAAGACCCACCCAAAGCAAAACAACAGAGAATCTCCCCAATCTGGAGATAAAGAAGCCTCCTTACTTTAGCAAGAAATGATGGGTCACATACAAAGGAACAGGAACCATCCTGCATCAGGCTTCTCAGGTACAACAATGGAAACTAAAAGACAAGATGTCTTCAAAGTTCTGAGAAATTCTGGAATTCTACACTTAGATCAGCTGTTAAGTGTGAGGGCGGAATAAAGACTTTTGCAGATGTACAAGGACTTGAAAAGTTTATCTCCCACCGACCCTTCCCAGGGAAGCTCCTGGAGGAGCCGTCAGTAACACTGGGGATTAAATCAATAAAGAGGAAACATAACTCCAGGAAACAGCCCACACAGTAGGCAGAGAGGGGACAGGCCAGGAGGTGGAGGGGGCTGTGTGTGTGAGAGAGAGGATTTGGGGCTGTACTGAAGGGCTAGGAAGAAACAGGGACAGGCATGTGACAAATGTCTCGGAGCATTTCATAAAATGAAAGCAATGAGCGTAAAGCTATTTGAACAGGTAATTTATTAATCAATTTAAGCATTAAAAAGGAATTCTTAAAAATTCAACATGAAAACCAACAGGCACCTAGATAACTCAGCAAATGAAAAGAAACAAGTTTGATTAATTCCAAGAAAAATAAAATATTATACAAGAAGGAAAATACACTCCTGGCACGTTACTTGACTCAGGGGCACCTCAGGCGTGCCTTGTTACAATATGTAAACACTGAGCATTAATTTACCAGAGCTTGTGGCACTGCCTTTGAGGGAGATTATAAGAGAACAAAATGTCTAAGAAAGGCAAATCAAGAAATAAGCAATACAATCAAATTATTTAGAAATATGGAGATAGATAAAGCACCAGAGAGGAAAAAAAAATCTAAAAAAGTTGAAAGTAAATGTCTCTGGGTAACAAAAAGGAAGCGGGGAGGCTGGGCCAGGGTTGCTCTATTTTCTTACGTGTCTTTTAGCCCTCTTTGTATTTTTAACTGTTCATACATACACAGAGGCAAATTTTAATTTTAAAAAGTCAGAGAGCTGGGGAAGTATCTCACAGAAGATAGTAATGAGAAGCCACTATTCCGGTTAGACGTACCACCACGATCACCACCATCAGGGACATTTCTCATGGTGCAACATGATCTCTTTCCCAGTGGCTGTGAGCATGTTCCCAAGTGGGTGACAAAACGTAAAGCTGCAGTGCAGCTGAGTCCAGCCTGCCCCATGGCTACAGTCCACCAGGATTCACCCGCAGGTGTCTGGAGGCAGAGCTACAACACTCAGCAAGTCCCTGGCTCCACATGCGGCCTGTACAAACCATTCTGGACTCAGGTTCCACCTCTACCTCACACCACCCAGGCATCTGATTTCCTCCTCTGGCCTGAGTTCTGAGGTCCACATTCTGGACTACTGTGAGCAGTTGCGGAAGAAAACGTGTGCTCAGGAAGCCCTGATTAGCCCATTGGGTGGTGGGACTAACCATCTGTAATGAGTCTATGAGGCAACCCTGCTATAAAGGAACCCCTGAGATTGAAGGTAAGAAATCTTCCTGGTTTAAGGGATTCCTTTAATCCTTTGAAAATCTGGGAGTTGGGACTGGGGTTGGAGGAGACAGCTACTGTGAAGACCCTAGGGTGCAAATAATGTTGTTGAGTTAAAGGAACAGACAGGAATCTGGTAAGATGGGATTAATGTTAACAATACGATCACTGAGGCTCAGGTTATAATGGCAAAAATAGAAAATGATAAACTTTCAACGATTAGAACATTAGAACATCCCTACAATGAAAGACTTAGCGGCCATTTTAAACAATTTTATGCCTACTAACATGGAAAGTTTAGAGGAAAGAATAAATTACAAAATAGCACATAAAGTATAATTCCGTATTTTGTGTTTTTTAAAAAATTATCTGCATAGAAAAGGATCCAGAAAAATAAAAGCAAAGCATTAACCATGGTTTGGCTCTGGAAAGCTGAGATTATGGGTATATTTTTAATGTTCTTTTTGCTTGCCTATGTGGTTCTGATTTTTCGGTAATAAGAATATATAGCTTTTATAAGAAAAACAAATGTAAAGGCGCCATTTGATGGAGTGAAAAATAAAAACCTGCCAGATTCAAACTCGAGAAACACTTTGTAAATCAGCTGTCTGACTCAGCCATCTGAAGAGGAGCAGGGCAGTAAATCATTACAGCCGTCAGAGGTTTTCCAACATCACAATTGAGTGCTCCTTGCCAAGGAGAAGCTCTCAGAAGACACTGCTAACCACCAATTTCATCAATCTGTTTACACCCTGGTGTTTGAAGAGAGCCCACCCACAATTCAAAGGTGTACTCAGCAGACAGAAAGCAATCAAAGGGGCCAAGGAAATTCTGCAGACATTCCAAAGGAAATATCTGGCTGCCGCTATGAACAAGAATGAAGTTCAAAGGCCTCTGGCTATGTTAGGTCAGGAGTGAGGGACCTTTTCATGTCGGAAGAGCACATTAATTTAGCTGTAATCAGTAAGTCCACATATAAGAAACTTGAATTACGTATACCTAAAAATGTACATTATTTTGTAAAAATCTAACTATTATATATGTACTTAATAACTAAAAAAATGAAAACTATTTATTAATTTTAAGCTAGCCTTTTAAGGACTATATTGTGTCTGCTTTTTGTTGGAAAGCATTTGAATATCTGGTCACAGCCTGGAGGTCTGAAGTTTCAGCTGATCCTCTAGATGGGTATCAGACACCTCCAGGGTGTCTTAATTTGGGCTAGGGAGGAGAATGTAGATTTGTAGCAATAAGTAGTTGAAAAGTAAGAAAGCTTTTTCAGGCCTGTTGCCAAAAAGGCGTGGGTATTCAACTGCATTTTTCTATATTTCAGTTGGGTCTTTCTTAGCTCAAACAATCACTTTAAAATGTCATCTACTAGCTCAATCAAGTCCGTCTGCAGTTCTTTAGGTGCCTTGGTTAGTGAGATCAAGGAGGTGAGGCTGAAATGCTAGTTTGAGTGTGATGTCATGATTCTCAAAGTCACTGAAATTTTCACTGACCAATTAATAGGTCTACATAGCTCACCATGAAAGTTTTGAGACAGACTGTGTTATAACCTGTTCACTGTTTCTACACTTCCAAAGAAACAGTCCACAGCATTCTTTCTGATTAACCTGTCAAGTTTCAACTTGCTCAGCTCATCAGTGTTGCTACATTTCTTGATTTTTGTATATCTCAAAATTTTCACAACGACCCATGTATAACAGCTGTGTATTCTTCAAATGATTATGTCATCCTGCTCATTAATGACTTTTGCTAATGGGGAAAATAGTCATCTAAAATTTCCTTTTGAAGAGTAAGTATTTTTAGA
This sequence comes from Otolemur garnettii, assembly GCF_000181295.1. Taxonomy (NCBI): domain Eukaryota; kingdom Metazoa; phylum Chordata; class Mammalia; order Primates; family Galagidae; genus Otolemur; species Otolemur garnettii. The sequence continues at coordinate 29,177,539 of NW_003852409.1, read as the reverse complement.
AAAGATAGCTGTTCTCAAAATGACTGGATTTTTTGGCCACCTACCATATATAGATTTAGTTTTATCTTGCAAAGAGATACATAAGTTATTTTGATTTAGCCATGATATCACACAGAAATGCTGCATTCCTACAGAAATCTTCTCTCAATAATTCACATTGCTGATTCTGTTCTTCATAAAATTTAACTATCGGTTCTCACAGAGATAAAATTTTGGCTAACACATGTCCTTGCAACAGCCAATGCACTTTAGGATGGTAGGGCAAACCCACCCTGAGTACCTCATCTCTCAATGGTGAGACAGACTATGTCCTGGCCCAATATGAAACCGATGATGATGCCAAGTTGCATTTGCAGGAATACAGTTAACAATATTTATAACTTGCTGCAAACTGTCACTTAAAATCACTTAGCTTTAGCACAGTGATTTTGCTGATTTAAGAGACAATGGAAAGAAAGAAAAGCATCTAAACTGTTAACATTTTACCTGGGCAATAAGCCCTTCATGTTTTCCTGTCATGGAAGGTGCACTATCTGGGCATATACTCACTAAATTTACCAAATTCAGTCAACTTCACAACATGTATCTTGAAAGTTGTTGAGGGTATCTCTTCCCCATGTCCTGCAAGAGTGCCCAGTAACTCTTCATACAAAGAAAATCTTCTGTTATAATCTGAATGAAGCATAAAACCTTGCGTTGAGTCATTAGTATCAGTTGACTGATCCAAAGCAATTGAATGGTATATATTTTCCTTTGAAGTACTGCATGAAGTTGTTCTGTTAAGCTGAAGGTTAATTCATGCTGCCAATCAGTTGTGGGTCTCCTTAACGAGGCCATTGTTTGTACTTTGGAATGTTATCAGAATTAAGCACCCTATGACTTTGACAACGCACTCCCTCACAATTTCTACATCAAGCATACAAGATACGTTATAAATTACATCAGTGACATCATTTCTAGGGCTTAACAGCTGCTTGAAAGAATTATCTTTTCTTTTGCTTTTATCTTTTAATTTTTATTTTTTTAATTGAGCAATAATAATAATAATGCAAAAAAAAAGTAACATTCACATTGTCAGATAAGAATATGTCTATCATAGAATGCTTTGACTCTGAGGTTCAGTATGGAGTCATCAGTTAACTTCCAAAGTCTCAAAAAATAGGCAACTAATATTTATAAATAAAAATAAAAGATAATTCCAAAAAAAACAGATCATGCCAAATGTTATAGACAATAGAAAAAGAAGAAATACTTCGAAATCATTCTATTTCATCTGGATACACCTGATATTAAAATTGGAAAAAATATATTGTAAAGGGAAATTACAAACATATTTCACTTATAAATGAGGACGCAATATCCTAAACAAGTTGCATTAAAAATTAATGTTCAAGTAATATACTTTGGTCAAAATTAAATCCAATTTATGTGAGAATTAGTCACTATTTTCTTTTCCTTACTTTTTTTCTCCTCTTTTCCTTTCCCTCACCCCCTCCCTCCTTCTCTGTCTGCTCTCCCCTTCCATCATCTTTTAATTTTTGCAATACAAACTTTCACACCTTCCCCTGTAATTTAAAATATCTGTGGTCCTTATGAGTGTTATACACATAATGCTGATAAGCTCTGAATTTCTTTGTACTGCAGTATAACAAAGCAAGTGAATCATCTGATCTTTAGCAGAAATAAGCTAATACTGTAATTCCCAATCATTGTTAAAAAAAATCTGTTTTCTTCCTTTAGCATTCTCTTGGTCTTCTTTGACATGATGGGCTGGTAAGCAGACAGAATTAAAAAATACTGTGAAGCTGTGCAACTATTCACAAATTCCACTTAAAACAGAAACACAGTACATTGTTATCAAAAGCTGGTAATAGACTGGCATACTCTACCCCCATAAACTCTCACCAACCAGCCTTATGTGACAGGAACATCAGTCAAGTAGGGGAAGTTAGAACTAAATCCTGGCCCTATGGCTTACTAATGTTCTAATTGTACCGGTCAATCTGGGAGGATTATTTCACTGAAACTTACTTTATTTTTCAGCATTTGAAATACATTCATTTTCAAAATAAAATAAAAATATAAAAGGCAACCAAAAATGTATTAATAAGTATGAAACGATTTGTTCCATAAAATTTTGATTCAGTCAAAAGGCTGTACCGTAAGGACCTAGAGGGCCATGTGTGGAACTCATGACTTGGCCCAGTCAGATAGTGATCAACCTTGTTTTGTTTTGTTTTTTTCTCCAGACAGAGTATTACTCTGTTGCCTGAGCTAGAGTGCTGTGGTCTCAGCCTAACTCACAGCTTAATCACAGCAGTTTGGGCATATCACAGCGGCAAGGAACCTGACTAAACCAATTTTCTGGCTCTCTAGCAGGGAGTGTGCCCAAAATGCTTTCTACGAATTGTAAAGTGAAAGAAAGAGCCATGTGATTCATCTGATGACAAGTCCAGGAACTTGGCTGAGTTTTGGTTCTGATTTGATTTTCATCATTTTATTATACTTTTAACTAAAATGTCAAATATTTTTTAGCAAAGGTAATGAAATGCATATCTGTGACTCTAAGACCAACATGTCTCCCTCAGTCTTGGGGTGGTTCTCTCTACTCAAGGGGCACAGCCTCATGCCCCACTGGGCCTCCTGACACTGCACCACCCTCTTCCCCTCTAGCTCTCCTTTCTCAGCTGGGTCTTTCCTAACCATGCCCGGCAATTTCCTGCCTCCCTGCCTTTGCTTGTGTTGAAATAATCTCATTATTTAGGGCCTGGCTAAAAGAACTCACCACTGCAGAACCTCCAGGATGACCCACCAGGAAAGAACCTAGATTTCTGGAGTCAGGTAGATTCAAGTTCAAGTCCCAGCTCTAGAGTTTCTCATAGTCATCTTTGATTCTTTCAGCCTTATTTGAAAATGGAAATGGTAATAACATCTACCTTATAGGATCACTGTGAGAACTAAGTAAGAGAAAGAACAAAACGTACTTAACCACAATGAGATACAACTCTAGACCTCCACCATGATTGCTATAATTAGACAGATAATACAAAATGTTGACAATACCAAGTGGGAACCCTCATGCACTGCTGGCAGGACTGTAACATGAAGCAGCGTGTTTGGAAAACAGCCTGGGGAGTCCTCAATATGCTAAACACAGAGTTATCACATGACCCAGCAATTCTACTCCTAGGTATAGACCCAAGAGAAATGAAAACGTATGTATACACAGAAACATATACATGAATGTATAAGTTTTTCATAATCACTCACAGTAAAAATAACTCAAATGTCTATCAACTTATAAACTAAATGTGATATACAAACAATGGGGTATTTTTTAGCCATAAAACAAATGAAATACTAATACATACTACAACATAAATTAACTCTGAAAACACTTACCTAAGTAAAATAAGGTAGTCACAAAAGAACAGATATTGTACAGTTTTGCTTATATGAAAAGGAAATTCCATAGAGACAGACAGCGGCCTGGTGGTTGGCAGGGGTGGGGGGAGGGGAAATGCAGGAAACTGCTACTGAGTAGGGGTTCTCTTGTGGATGATAACAAGGTTCTGAAATTAGATAGTGGTGATAGCTGTGCAACTCTGTGAAAATGCTAACAACAGTGAACTGCACACTTTAAAAGGATGAATTTTATGGTATATGAACTGTATCTCAATAAAGTTTTTTGTTTTTTTAAATAAAAAGGACTTAGCATAGGCCTGGCCCATGATAGATACTTGAAAAATGTTAGCTATTTATTATTATCTCTGGTCCTTAAAGTAAGGATCCAGTTTTAGTCACTGGGTATTTTTCCAAGTACCTTGCCCCATGCTCTGCTTACAGTCAACAATCAGATATTTGCCAAATGGTTGAACGAACCATTAAAAGAATGTACAGTATGAAATACACACAAAGAATGAAAGCTGCACATGAGGGCCCACAGAGAGCCCTTTCTTCATTCTACTTGGTGCACAGGTGTCTTGGCCACAGCAGGCACATAGGATGGATTCCCAAGGCTGGGCAAGGAGAAAGAAAGCACAGCCTGACTCCCAGCAGAGGTCCTGGGAGACGTGGCAGAGAGGAGGTACCTGCTTCCTCCCCTCCTGGTGGTGAAAGGGAGCCATGTAGAGAGGGAAAATGGGAGACACCCAGGGCAGGGCACCTGGTGCCATCAGGGCAGGAATCTCCTCCCTGTTCCGGGTCAGAGAGAGTCTCTCTGGGAGAGAGTCTGACCATAAGTGCTCCTGCCTCTGCCACACCCAGACGGCCAGGCCAGGACATGGCCCTGGACATCTGCAGGCCTGTGGGGAGCAGCATCAAAGGCCTTGTGGCTGGGTGGCACCTCCACTGGTTCTACTGGTTCCACTCCAACACAGGACACTTGGTCTACTCCAGTGACACACCAGTGGCTGAAGCATGGACTAAATAGTCAACAGCATTGGGACACAGGGCTGAAGGGCAAAGCCCTACTTCAACTTGTTGAAAACAAATTCTACATGGATTAAAGGTTTAATGTGAAAAGTAAAACTTTAAACCTTATAGAAGATACAGAATATCTTTGTTTTCATAGAAAGAATGAATAAAGTAGGCTGATTAATCTTATTACTATACAATTAAAAACTTTTACACTTGGGCTATAATTGGGTTATAGCGTTCCTAAGAAAGATATAAATTGGTTTCATAGTAAGACTGAGTACATTGGATACTTTTTCTTCCATTCTTGAGTTATTCTGCTGAGAAGAATATGTTCTAGTTCCATCCATGTAAACATGTAAGAGGTAAAATCTCCATCTTTCTTTAAGGCTGCATAATATTCCATGATGTACGTGTACCACAATTTACTGATCCATTCATGGGTCGATGGGCACTTGGGCTTCTTCCATGACTTAGCAATTATGAATTGGGCTGCAATAAATATTCTGCTACATATATCTTTGTTATAATGTGATTTCTGGTCTTCTGGATATATACCTCATAGAGGAATTGCAGGATCGAACAGCAGGTGTATTTTTCGATCTCTAAGTGTTCTCCAAACAACTTCCCAAAAGGAACGTACTAGTTTGCATTCCCACCAGCAATGTAGAAGTGGTCATTTTTCTCTACATCAGGTGTCCTCAAACTATGACCTGTAGGCCACGTGCAGCCCGCCTAGGACATTTATCCAGCCTGCTGGGTGTTTTTACCCACACTGCCTATCCTGCTTCGCAGTTGACTGGTCCCAGGGCCTGCATTCCAGCTCTCCAACGTTCTGAGGGACAGTGAACTGGCCCCCTGCTTAAAAAGTTTGAGGACCCCTGCTCTAAATCCACTCCAACATCTCTGGTTTGGGGATTTTGTGATGTGGACTAATCTTACTGGAGTTAGATGACATCTCAAAGTAGTTTTGATTTGCATTTCTCTGATGATTAAGAATGATGAGCATTTTTTCATGTGTCTGTAGGCCATGTGCCTGTCTTCTTCAGAGAATTTTCTCTTCAAGTCCCTTGTCCATCCTGAGATGGGATCACTTGTTCTTTTCATGCTAACACGTTTGAGTTCTCTGTGGATTCTGGTTATTAAACCTTTGTTGGAAACATAACCTGCAAATATCTTCTCCCATTCTGAGGGCTGTCTGCTTGCTTTACTTACTGTGTTCTTGGCTGTGTGGAAGCTTTATAGTTTGATCAGGTCCCAGCAGTATATTTTTGATGTTGCTTCAATTGCTTGGGGAGTCCTCTTCATAAAATATTCACCCAGGCCTATTTCTTCAAGAATTTTCTCTGCATTTTCTTCTAGTATTTTTATAGTTTTATGCCTTAAGTTTAAATCTTCAATCCAGTGAAAGTCTACCTTAGTTAATGGTGAGAGGTGTGGGTCCCGTTTCAGTCTTCTACAGGTCACCAGCCAGTTCACCCAGCACCATTTGTTAAATAGGGAATCTTTTCCCCAATGTTTTTAATTGGCTTGTCAAAGATCAAATAACAGTAAGTAGCAGGGTCATCTCTTGGTTCTCTATTCTGTTCCATACATTCACCTCTCTGTTTTTGTGCCAGTACCATGCTGTTTTGATCACTATCGATTTATAGTATAGTCTGAGGTCTGGTAATGTAATTTCTCCTGCTTTGTTTTTATTTCTGAGTAATGTCCTTGCTATTCGAGGTTTTTTCTGATTCCATATAAAATGAAGTATTATTTTTTTGAGATCTTTAAAGTATGATAGTGGAGCTTTAATAGGGATTGCATTAAAATTGTATATTGCTTTGGGCAGTATGGACATTTTAACAATGTTGATTCTTCCCAGCCATGAGCATGGTATGTTTTTCCATTTGTTAACATCCTCAGCTATTTCTTTGCTTAGAGTTTCACAGTTCTCTTTATAGAGATCTTTCACATCCTTTGTTAGGTAAACTCCCAAATATTTCATCTTCTTTGGCACTATTGTGAATGGAATAGAGTCTTGACTGTTTTTTCAGCTTGACTATTATGGGTGTATATAAAGGCTACAAATTTATGACTGTTGATTTTGTAACCTGAGATGCTGCTGTATTCCTTGATCACTTCTTAGAGTTTTGTAGAATCCCTGGTGTTTTCCACATATACAATCATATCATCTGCAAAGAGTGAAAGTTTGATCTCTTCTGATCCTAAATGGATACCCTTGATTGCCTTTTCTTCTCTAATTGCGATGGCTAAGACTAGGGATCCTCAAACTTTTTAGACAAGGGGCCAGTTCACTGTCCCTCAGAACTTTGGAGGGCCAGACTACAGGCCCTGGGATGAGTTGGCTGCTAAGCAGAACAGGCAGTGGTGGCAAAAACACCCAGCAGCCAGATAAATGTCCTAGGCAGGCCACATGTGGCCCATGGGCTGTAGTTTGAGGATGCCTGGCTAAGACTTCCATTACAATGTTAAAAAGCAGTGGAGACAATGGGCAACCTTGCCTGGTTTCTGATCTGAGTGGAAATGATTTTAATTTAACTCCATTCAATACGATTTTGGCTGTGGGTTTGCTGTAGATGGCCTCTATCAATTTAAAAAATGTTCCTTCTATACCAATTTTCTTAAGTGTTCTGATCATGAATGGATGCTGGATATTATCAAAAGCTTTCTCTGCATCAATTGAGAGAATAATATGGTCTTTGTTGTTTAATTTGTTTATGTGCTGAATTATATTTATAGATTTACGTATATTGAACCAGCGTTGAGACCCTGGGATAAAACCCACTTGGTCATGGTATATAATTTGTTTGATGTGTTGCTGGATTCTGTTTGTTAGGATATTGTTGAATATTTTCGCATCAATATTCATTAGTGTTATTGGTCTATAATTTTCTTTTCTTGCTGGGTCTTTTTCTGGTTTGGGGATCAAGGTGATGTTTGCTTCATAGAATGTGTTGGGTAGTATTCCTTCTTTTTCTATACTTTGGAAAAGGTTGAGTAATATAGGTACTAGTTCTTCTTTAAAGAATTCTGATGCGAAGCCATCTGGTCCTGGGCTTTCCCCCTGCTCCCCCCATCAGAATTCTACCAAACATTTTTTTTTTGTATTATTAAGTCAAATACACATAGATCATGAATGCATTCATGCATATGTGGGGTACAATGTGCTGATTTTTTTATACAATCTGACATGGTTACATTAAACCAAACAACATAGCTTTCACCTCATTTACTTGATTATTGTGCCAAAACATCTATGTTCTATACTTCACAGATTCGACTTGTACCCTTGTCATATGCTCCATAAGTGTGCACCCGCCTTTTACCCTGCCTCTGTCAAACCTTCTTCCTCCCCTCCCTTTCCACTCCATTTCTATCCTTCATCCTGGGCTACAGTTGTGTTTTATCTTTCATAAGAAAGTGTGAGTAAATATAAATAGGTTTCATAGAAGTACTGAGTACATTGAATACTTTTTCTTCCATTCTTGAGACATTTTACTCAGGAGAATATGTTCCAGATTCCTCCATGTAAACATAAAAGAGGTAAAGGCTTCATCTTTTTTAAGGCTGCATAGTATTCCACGGCATACATATATCACAATTTATTAATCCATTCATGGGTCAATGGCCACTTGGGCTTCTTCCATGACTTGGCTATTACGAATGGAGATGCAATGAATAATCTGGTGCAAATATCTTTTTTGCAAAGTGATTTTTGGTTTTTTGGATATACTCCTAGCAGAGGAATTACAGGATCCAAAGGCAGGTCAACTTTTAGATCCCTGAGTGTTCTCCAAACTTCTTTCCAAAAGGAATGCACTAGTTTGCATTCCCACCAGCAGTGCAGAAGTGTTCCCTTTCTGGGCTTTTCTTTTTAGGGAGAATTTGTATAGTTGATGCTATTTCAGAACTTGATATAGGCCTATTTAACATTTCCACTTGATTCTGGCTAAGTCTTAGAAGGTGGTGTGCTTCCAAGTATTGGTCAATTTCCTTCAGATTTTCATATTTCTGAGTATAAAGTTTCTTATAATATTCATTAAGGATTTTTTGAATTTCTGAGGAGTCTGTTGTTATTTCATCATTACCATTTCTGATTGATGAAATTAGAGATTTTACTTTTTTTCCTGGTTAGGTTAGCCAAAGGTTTATCTATTTTATTGACCTTTTCAAAAAACCAACTTTTTGATTTATTGATCTGTTGTATAATGCTTTTATTTTCAATTTCATTTAATTCTGCTCTAATTTTGGTTATTTCTTTTCTTCCGCTGGGTGTAGGATTGGAATGTTCTTCCTTTTCCAGTTGCTTGAGATGTCCCATTAAGTTGTTAACTTCCTCTCTTGCCATTCGCTTGAGGAAGGCTTGCAGTGCTATAAATTTCCCTCTTAGGACTGCCTTTGTGATATCCCAGAGGTTCTGATGCATCTTACAAGGGTACATGTGAAATTTACTAGGTGTAGAATATAGATGTCTTAACACAATAAGAAAATGCCACGAAGGCTATGTTAACCAGTTTGATGAAAACATTTCAAATTGTATATAAAACCAGCACACTCTACTCCATGATTACATTAATGTACACAGTTATGATTTAATAATAATAAAAAAAACTTTTACATTACAAAGGACACTAAAACAGTGAAAAGACAAGCTTCAGATTGTGAGCAGTGCAAAACTGACAATGGATTAACATCCAAAATAAAGAAATAGAGAACTCGATTTCACCCCTCTAGGAAATATTAATTTAAAATGGCAGTGCTATGTCTGTGATTCACAGCCAATCACTGACCAAACTGTAAATGTTTAACAAAAATGGGCGGAGCTCGAACAGGCAGACCACTTTGTAGAGCACATTACTATATCCCATCAGGCGAAAATGACCCAGCCATTCTACTCCTAAATTGTTCCTCAGAGAAATCCTTAGCATAAAGACATGAGGATATTATGTGCAACACTGTTTGTAGTAAAAACTATTGGAAACAACCCAAGTCCTCATCAACAGAAAAATGAGCAAATATGTCATAGTACATTCATGTGACAGGATTCTGCACAGCCTTGAAAATACATGAACTAGAGCTGCCTGTCTCAGCAGGGATAAATCTCAGGAACACTGATAAGCAAAAAAAAACCAAGTTGAAAAGTACATAGAGGAAGATATATGCACCACGTGACATCATCTACATAAAGTCTGAAAACATGGAAAAGTTCCCAGGAATGACAAACAGCCAACTCAGAACGGTGGAGACTGGTGACAAAGGAGGCCTGGGCCCAGAGGCTCGTGTGTGGGCACTGATAATGTTTTCTTTCTTTTATTAAAAAGCATCTGACATAAACTTGATGAAACATTAAGACCTGGAAAAGCTGCAAGGGGATCACACGCATTTGTTAAATTATTCTCTATACTCTTCTACATACTTGGAATGTGTTATAACTTTTTTGCTTAAAAACATCAGATAATAGACCTAAAAATAATAAAAGACTTTTCTGAAATACAAATGTACATAGGGAATAGAGTTGCTAGAGACAATACAGGACACCTAGTTAAATTTAAATTTCAGACCAAAAAAAACCTTTTTCAAATTAAAAAATTTTTGACAATTTTAGATTTAACACTTCACCCTGTATTTTTATTTGCTAAATGCAATGATCCTAATAAGAAGGCATGCGGCTTTTTTTGTTTAGTGAAAAATTGGGGCAAATGCCCTACAGGTTGAGAAGCGGAGATTCGTGTGTGGAGCTGCCACTTCTCGAGGGTGGAGCCTCACTGCAGTTATGAGGAACGCAAAGCATCGACATACAGAAAAATCTGGATGATGGGCTGAGATTTTTGATAAAAATAATGCAAAAGCTTTCTGCATGATCTAATTTATATTATAAGCACAAATGACAATTATATATTTCCATAAGTCGTCTGTATATGAATGCAGAGAAAAAATTGAGGAAGGAAATGAGCAAACTGATCACAGCAAGAATGGAGGGAGGTGCTTGAGCTTTGGCTATATTAGTAAATTTTTTAAAATAAGAAGACCTCTGTATGATTCAGACTTGCTGAAATGAGCTTTTGTGAGTTTTTAAATGTCATGACATATTCTTTAAAAGTTCTTTTAGAAGGCAAGGCTCTCTGACCCTGTCTTTACCTACAGAATCTGGAGAGTGAGACGTACTTTCACTATGGAGGGTGCATCCGCTTTAAGAAAAGCAAAGGAAGGAGAGGATGCCGTGGAAGGCTGGTTCCTGAAGACCACATCTCCATCCTTGCTAACTGCGGCACAGAATTCCAAAGTCCCTCCCTGCCTGGAATCTGGGATAACAACTTATGCTCCATACTACCCCCTACCTGCAGTTTAGAACATGGGCCTTGGTACCAGATAGACGTGATTCAAATCCTTGCTTCCCCACATAGTGGTAGCTGTGTGGCCTCGGCTGTGTTACTTAACTTCTCTGAGCCTCAGCTTCTGTCTGAGATAACAGATTTTAGTTGATGCAACTGTAGTAATAACTAAAAGAGGCAATGCAAATAAAGTGCTTTTCCTAGTGCCCAGCACTCAGTAATCACTTACTCAATGGTAAATGCCGGTGTTGGTATAGTATCAGAAGCACTGCTTGCCTTCCCTGTCCAGATATGCAGGCTGACCTGACTGCAGATGGACATCTGTACCTGCAAGTGCAGTCGTCACAAGGCCAGTTCATGAGGTCACAGGTCTTTACTTTTCCCTCTGCAAATATTTACTGGAAAGCATTTATGATATGCAAGGCACTGCACTGCGCATTTGCACATATACAAATAAGAGCAAGACACAGTTCCTCCCTCAAAGGACAGCTAACGGGTAAGGTGAATCAGCAGAGAGAGTACCATGTAAAGAGGCAGGAGACCTGAGTTTGATCTCAGCCCAGCCGTGTCTGCTGCGTGACTTCTAGAACCTCTGAGCTCTCTGAGGCGCTGCCTTCTTACTGGTGGATATTTGGTGTCACCTCAGTAGTATAAAGGGGTGTGACATGCTGAGGGGGAGGAGGAGAAAAGAAGAAAGAAGAGAAGCAGGAGGAAAGGAGGAGGGGAAAAGGAGGGGAAGAAGAGGAAGTGGAAGAGGAGGAAGGAGGAGGAGAAGGAGAAAGAGAAGAAAGCGGCCGTGGAGCAGCAGGGAGAATCAAGGCAGCTTAGGTGTGACGTATCATAAAGCAACAACAGGCAGAGCAAGGGTGGGCACACCCCCAAAGAGACAGAATAGGCAAGACCGTCTGCGGTTGGAAGGCTGGGCGAGAGAGACCAGACCACAGAGGTGTGAGCAGCAGGGCGGTGCTGAGTTAGGACCTGCCCTGTCCTAGGGAGGAGGGAAGAGGAGAAAAAGAGGGAGGAAGAGGATCGCTGAGAGCCCTGGGTGGACAGCAGGAATTCTGAATTCTCAAAGTGGTGCTGAAAGGAGAAACCCGGGCCCTCTTTGAGCAAACTATCCAGGACAAGAGTTGAGAGGACGTCGCCCAGGCAGCAGTAGAGAGAGATGAAAAGGTGAAGGAAATGGCTGGATGGAGTGTGGGGAGCAGGGTGGCCTTCACCTGGGGGAGCAGTTCAGAAGGGCAGTTGTGGGTCAGGACTTCTTTTGAGAGGTGGGATTGGGTGGGGAGTGGTAAAGAAACAGTTCATTTTGAGAATATTCAGGTTGACAGGCTGCCTGAGGGTATTGCAGGGGGACCCAGGCTGAGGAAGAGAGAGGAGTGTCCAGCTCAGTGTGGGCAGCTGGGGCCAGAACCCTGCAATGCGCACAGTGTGGGAGAGCTTCTACAAGAAGGGTAACCAGAGAAGACCAAAGCAGAAAATAGGTGGAATGAAATGTAAGAGGTAAGAGTATTTTAAAAAGAAGGACTATAGAATATTTGATGACCTAATCCTGCAATAATACAGTAAGAAAATATCACATTATTGTTAAAACACACAGACAACTAAAGAATTTATGTCAAAATGTGTCCCCCTAGTGACAGGGTCATGGGTCACTTTTCTTTTCTTCCTGTGCTTTTCTTTATCTTCTAAGTAGTTTATGGTGAACATATACTCATTCCGTATTGAGAAAATGACTATATTAAGGAAGAAATGAGATGAGGGCTCAAGAAGAATAAAGATCAGAAAAAGCCACTGAGTAGACACTTGGGAATGAAGGGGAAGGTGGAGCTAATGAAGAGCACAAGACCAGTATGAACAATCTTGGGGGTGCATATAAAGTCCGTGGCTGGGACCCAGTGAGGTGGCTCACGCCTATAATCTTAGCACTTTGGGAGGCTGAGGTGGGAGGACAGCTTAAGGCCAGGAGTTGGAAGCCAGCTTGAGTAAGAACAAGAACCCATCCCAAAAAGAACAGAAAAATCGGGCGAGCACTGTGGTGGGTGCCTATAGTCCTAGACGGAGGCTGAAGTAGGAAGATTGCTTGAGCCCAGGAGTCTGAGCTATGGTGATGTTACTACACTTTATCTGGGGTGAAAGAGTGAGACTCTGTCTCAAAACAACAACAACAACTATAATGAGAGACTCAGTGCCCGAAGCACAGGGGTTATGGCACGGGCCACATGCACTGAGGCTGGCACATTTGAACCAGTCTCAGTGGCCCAGGCCTGCTAAATAATGACAAGTGCAACAAAAAAATAGCCAGGGGTTGTGGTGGGTGCCTGTAGTCCCAGCTACTTGGGAGGCTGAGGCAAGAGAATTGCTTAAGCCCAAGAGTTTGAGGTTGCTGTGAGCTGTGACACCACAGCACTCTACCAGGGGTGACACAGTGAGAATCTGTCTCAAAATAATAATAATATTATTATTATAACAACAACAACAGAATTTACACCAGAACTCAAAAGGCCCCATAGTATAGGGCACTCAGCCAGCAAATATGCGTGAGCCACTACATGGCCTGGCTCTGGGCTTCTTGACGGTTTTAAAACAAAAGGGTCCTAAAAGAGACCCAACAAGACAAGGAAGACAGGAAGAATTAAAGAGATGGGAGTTAAGAGAAGACAAGTTGAACTCGTGCTCTTCATGAGTCACGCTCCATGACAGGAGGCAAGAAAGCAAAGGAGATGAACTGGCCCTCATGACTAAGTCACTCTTCTTATTTACTCTATTACTCAGCGCTCAAACCACATTGCCAGCTGTAATTGCATTTCAATTCATGTTTAACACAAACATAACTTAGCTGGATGTTGGCATCCAATATCTTAGACGTACAAAGGCAAAGCAGAAAGAACCAGCTAATTCAATTCAATAAATGCTCTTTGCATGCCTGGTGGAGCACGTATGCTCCCAGGCACTGTACTGGGAACTGGGGGTACAGCGACGTGAAAGGCGCAGATTCATGGCCTCCAAGGGATTCCGTACACAGGGAGAGACACATGCTATCTAACAACAGTACATAGGGAGAGACACACTACCTAACAACTGTAATTAAAGAGCTGCAATCAAGAAAAGAGAAGGTGCTATTGAAACACAAAGAGCCAGAGCAGAATTCCATGAGGACAGGACTGATGTACATGCACAAAAGCAGAGGCAAGAACAGACCCGGCAGGCACCCCTAAGGAACTGAATATACAGTTCAATGGGACAGAACAAGGGCCATGAAGGTAGGGAAGGGGCCAATCAGAGCAAGTCTCAGATGCAGGTGAAGTCCATCTGTTGGACAAACACCTACCGAGTTTGTGTTAAGTGAAATAATGAATTTTCAGTTGAATCTAAAGGTGGGGAGCCAGTGAACAACTCTAAACAGGTAGGTAACCTCACCTTTTGCAAAGTTTCCACTGGCAATAATTAAGGAAAGAATGGAGAGACTTAGAATGGAGTCAAGGGGATGAACTAGGAGACAATACATAGACCCTAAGAAATGAGAATGGAGAAGACAGTTAATGGGTATTAGCTTATTCAACAGATCAATAGCTTCTTAAGCCCTTTCCCTGTCACCTGTTGCTCCCTGGAAACATGATGGAACTTGCAATCACATAATTTCCCATTGCACGAACCCTGAAAACTTATCTTCCTAAACCATGAGGTCATGGAATAGCCAGGAAACAAGGAAGGGAATTAGAAACAATAAGAAAATTCAATGAAGTTATTGGATATAAGAGAAATATATTTTAATAAAAATTAGTTTTCTCTATGCAAAATACACAAATCATACTCATAACCATTTAAAGAATACAGTGTGAGAAAATAGAGTGTAAACTGCCATTTATAATAGCAATGTCATTATCATGGTTAAATTAGCTCTGTAAAGCAAACTGAAAAGTTTCCCATCTCTTTTCAAAGCTTTAGAATAGTTTGTATATTGTGGAAATTACCTTTTCCTTGACAACTTGAGGGTTAGTGTTACCTTAAAACAACTGAGGCTTTGTGCTTTTGTTGGAAATAATTCTCTAAGACTATTTTAAATTTCTTCCTTGGAATTATCTAACTCATCGAGATTTTCAATTATAGTCACACTTGGCTGTCCATGAGAGCTGTGCATTACCTCCTAACTTCTAAACTTCCTTATATTTTTACTTTCCTTTTCTCAATCTAAATTTTGCTTATCTTTGCTTTACTTCTTTTTACTATTAGATGTGCTAGAAGTTTATCTATTATGCTTTTTATAAAGACTCAATTATCAATTCACACCTCTCTCCTTTTCTCTTACTTTTAATTTCTGGTTTTATTTTGTTATTTCCTTCTATGTCTCAAGCTATTTGAGCTGCAGGACACTACCAAGTGGTCTAACATACCTGTCATTGAAGCTCTAATAAAGGAGGAGGTGAAAAAATATTTTAATAATGACCAGAAATTTTCCAAATTTGATGAAAACTATAAACTCAGAAATTCAACATTTCATGACCCTCACACAGTATAAATAATAAAAAACTATACCAAGGCATATCATAATCAAAATTTTTAAAACTGGTGATAAAGAAAAAATCTTAAAAGCAGCCTGCAGAAAAAGGCCCATATGTACAGAGGAACAAAAGATAAGAATAATAACAGACTTCTTATAAGAAGCCATGATATAATACAGCAGCGTGTTTAAAGTACCAAAAGAAAATGCCAACTTAGAATTCTATACCCAAGGAAAACAGCTTTCAAAAACAATGACAAAATAAAGACTTTAATACATCACTAACAGACCAACATTATGAGAAATGTTAAAAAAAAAAATCTTAAAGCTAAAGGAAAATTCTATCAGAAGAATACATGGATCTACATAAAGCAAAGAAGTACTCAGAAATGGTGATATAAGGCTAACTATAAAAGACCATTTTATCACTTTAAGTCTTTTTATAAGACAGTAAAATTTTAAAGCTAAAATGCTAATAATATATCACTGTTTGTGACATAATGTAGGAGAAAGATGTGTAACAACAACAGCACAAAAGCCAAGAGAGAAGCAGCGAACATTACACTGTTCTTATACCATGATGTGGTCTACTAGTTACAGGTGGACTGTGACAAGTTAAAGATATAGGTGTAAGCCACAAAGCAACTACTAAGAAATGAACAACTGAAAAGAAGGAGAGCTAATAAGCCAGGACAGGAAACAGAATGGGATAAAAATAATTTAAAAGATGGTGAAAAGGGAATAAACAACTGATTAGGGGGTTAAAAAACCCCAGAAAACAAAGAGCAAAATTGGTAGATATGAACCCCACCACATGAATTATCATGTTAAATAGTCTAAACACCCAATTAAAAGGAAGAAGTTGTCAGATTAGAGAATATGCTGTCAACAAGAAACCCACTTTAAACATAAAGATTCATGGAGTCAAAGTAAAAGGACAGAAAAGGATATTTCATGCCAACACTAGTCGAAAGAGACTGTAGTGGCTATACTAATATATGACAAGGTACAGTAGACTTCAGAGCAAGGTATATTAACAGAGAAAAAGAGGGTCATTTAATAATGATGAAGGTGTCAATTAATCAACAGGACATACTATTCCTAAATGTTTGTGCATCTAATAACTGAGCTTCAAAATATAGAAAATAAACACTGATAAAAATTAAAGGAAAAGTAGACTAATGCACAATTATAGTCAGAGATTTTAATATCCCTCTCTCAATAGTTGATAGAATAGGTAGACAAAAATACTATCAATTGACTTGATCTAATTGACATGAGTAGAGCATGTTGTTAAGTGCAATAACAGCAGAATACACATTCTTTTCAAGTACATATGGATTACGTGGAACATTTACCAAGAAAGATCATAGGATCCAAGAACCATAGCTCACAGGCCAAGTCCAGCCCTCTGGCCTGTTTGTACACAGCCTATCAATCACAGAGTGATTGTATTTTTTTAAGAGTTAAGAACATAGTAATATACAATGTAGATCATATGTGGCTCACAAAGCTTGAAATATGTACTTTTCCTGAAAAGTCTGTAGGCTACAAAACTATGTTTTCTGACTTCATAGAATTAAATAGTCAATAACAGAAACATAACAAATTCCCCAAATCAAGGAAATAAATCAACAGACATCTAAACAATCCATGGGTCAACAAAGAAATCAAAAGGGAAATTAGGCAAAATTGTGAATGGAATTAAAATTGTACACAGCATAATACATCAAAAAAACCTGTAAAGTCTAGAAATAAATTTGACAAAAGATCTGCAGGCTTTAACACTGAAAACGAAAAGATTGCTGGGAGAAATTAAAGAGGACTTAAATAAAAGAAAAGATATAACACATGCATGGATCTGAATACTCACTGTTGTTGAAACATCAAGTATTTGCAAATTGATCCATTCGTTTCACACAACCCCAGTCAAAATCCCACCAGGTTCTTTTTATAGAAAGTGACATGTTGATTCTTAAATTTATATTGCTTTGAAGAAACAAGAACAACCAAAGTAGCTTTGAAAGAGAATAAAGTTAAATGACTACTCAATTTTAAAAATTATTATAAAGTTACTGTAATCAAAGAGTGTGGATGTAGCATATAGATATATAGATCAATGTAACAGAATTTGGCATCCAGCAATACACCTATACATCTGTAATCAACTGATTTTCAACAATGGTGCCAAAGTAATTCAATGAAGAAAGGTCAATCTCTAAAGAGAGGGTACTAGGATAATTGGACAGCTATATATTAAAAAGTGACCCTTAATCCATACATCATACCATATATAGTCATTATCTTGAAATACATCATTTACCTAATACATAAGACCTAAACCCATAAAACTTCCAGAAGGGATTATATGGAAAAATCTTGACTCTGGGGGTGGCAAGGAGTTCATAACTATAAAAGAAAAAAATTAATAGACTAGATTTCCTCAAACTTTAAATCATTTACTCTTCAAAAATAGTGTTAAGAAAGTGAAAGGGCAAGTTACATACTGGGAGAAAATAAATTTCCAACAAGGAATCTGTATTTAAAATATACATAGAATTCTTCCAGCTGAATAATAAAACCATCCGCTTATTAAAAAAAAAAGGTAAGAAACACTTAATCAAAGAAGATATGCTAATGGAAAAAAACAAAAGCTCAAAATCATTAGTTACTAAATAAATGTAAACTAAAACCATAAACAAATATACATCCTCCAGAGTGGCTAAAATTAAAAAGAATGTTATCAAGTGTTGACAAGGATATGGAACAACTGAAACTCCAATGCTGCGCTGGTGGGTGGTGGGGATGTTAAATGATACACCACTTGGAAAAGAGTCTGGCAGTTTCTCAAAAAGTTAAATATACATCTGCCATGTAATCCAGCCATTCTATTCCTAGGTTATTTATCCAAAGGAAATGAAAGCACATGCCCACACAAAGACTTGTTCATGGCAGCTTTGCTTTTATTAACAGCCCAAACTGGAAACCACTGGAATAGCTATCAACAGGTAAACTGCCATATAGGTACACACCAGAACACCACTCATTAAATAAACATGCAAGAACTACTGATATACTCAACAATGTGAATCTATCTCAAAATAAGTATTTCAAGAGGAAAAAAACCAAATATAAAAACTGGGGGAGAAAAAACCAGACACCCTCAAAATGTATAATAGATTCCAGAAAATGCAACCTAGTCTACGGTGACAGAAAGTAGATGAGTGGCTTCTGGGGGAGGGGTTTGGGGAATGAGGAATGTACTATACGAGGGCAGGAGGGAACTCTTGAGGGTGATGGACATTTTCATTATCTTAATTGTGATGATGGTTTCACTGGGATAGACATACAGACGTTAAAACTCACCAAACTGTACATGCTAAATATATGCAGCATGTTGTACGTTAATTACATTTAGAAAAAGCTATAAAAAAAAAAAGAACCCAAACACACATATAGAATAACAGAAATGACAAAACAGTTGAGAACACTATAAAACTCTACTGCAGGATATAAAACAAGATCTAAATATACAAACTATGTTCCCAAAGGAAAAGAACTGTAAATATGTAGGCTCCCTTCAAATCAACCGAGTAACTCACTGCAACTATACCAAGAATCAAAACATAGTATTTTGCGCAATTTGACAAGTGACTCTAAAATTCTCTTAGCAAAGATAATAGGTGGTAACGCAAAAATTTTTGAAAAAGAGAAAAAGGAAGGAAATAGCTCTATCAGACATTGAAACATGTCATGAAAACATTCCTAAGTGAAAGAAGCCAAACAGAAGAAGTAGCATACTGTATGATTCCATCTATACAAAATGCCCAGCACAGGGAAACCCATAGCAGCTGAACACAGACTGGGGGAGAAGGAGGAGCGACCTTTAGTGGGTACAGGATTTCCTTTGGGGCTGATGGGGATGTTCTGGAATTAGACAGAGGTGATGTTTGCACAACACTGTGAATATACTAAACGCCTTGTTCACTGATAAATGGATAACTTTATGTATAATTTCACCTCAGTGTTTAGAAAATCAAGGAATTGTAGACTTGAAAAATGCTATAAACTTTCAAAAAATTGAAGCAGTGTGCTACTGTGGAAGAATAGGTTAAATAGATTGATGAAACAGAATACAGCTTGGAAATAATCTGGAAACTCCTCTCTTCGGGGCCCAAGCAAATGCCACCCTGTCACAAGATGCCTCCCTATGGCCATCAGAGGGCTTCCTAAATCAATTGAAGCCTGCAGGCCTCCCATATAACAAGCAAGGTGTTACAATGCAGTAGCTCAGATTTAAACATAAAAGCAAGGGCTGAATGTTAAGGGTATGTTTTGCTGTTAGTGGTATAATTTGACCTAACTGGGTGTTTTTAACGCCCTGGCCCTGTGCCTGCTGCAGTGCAGCTGCCATTGTGTCTCCTGTGGCTATACTAGTCTCTCAGCCAGCCCTGAAGGCAAGACCAGCGTTGGAGCAGACCCCCAGGATCAGCTCTTCTCACTCCTGCTTGCCTGCCAGCGCCTGGCTTAGGGCCAACAGGAGTCTGAAGGAGGTGGCAATAAAGTTTATTTTTGTTTCCCTCACATCCTGCGTATTTCCTGCGTAAGTGCCCTATCCCTTAAGGGAAAAGAAGCTGCTCCGGGTTTCATCTCTAGGACAGGAAATGAGCTTTTAATCAGACTAAAGCACAAACCTGTGTGTATGCAAGGGCCTAGTCATGACAGTAGCAGCACATCAATGCCTATGCACTTGAGGAAAAAATAAGTCCAATTCCCCTCATACTACACTCCAAAATACAAACATGGATGTTCAAAAAGCCAAATCAATAAAATACAGTAGAACCTCTATAAAGTGACCACCCAAGGGACTGTAACAAACTGGTCAACATAAGGAACTAGGCCTACTATACTGATATGTACATGTGGTACATGTCCAGTCTATGGAAATTAGGTCAACATAAGGAGGTGGTCAGTGTAGGGACGGTGGTCAGCTATGGAGGTTCTACTGTATATTGTTCAGGAAAAAGGAAAATCAATAGTATGTATAGTATAGATGATAATTAACTGCTACAACACTCATGCTAGTACCACTCACTGTTTTTAAGTATTTTAAAAACATTAGCTCATTTAATCCTCACCCAGAATACTATGAGGAAAAGTTCTGTTACTAATCCCCACCTTAGAGACAAGAAAACTGAGGCACTAAGAGGTAAAATACCTTGACCAAGGTCACCACCATACTATACAGCTTCCCTCTGTAAATAAATAGGTGGTTATAAATTTGTAGAAAAAGGATTGAAGGGATATAGACCAAACTGTTATCAATCATCACCTCTGGGAAAAGAAGGGTGACAGCCAATCACCATAAAAATGCTTCACTGGGCAATTATAAACATGTTTAAAACAAATGAAAAAATAAAAAGTCTCAGCAAATACATAGAAAATGTAAAGAAAAAATTGAAATTTTAGAACTGAGAAATGAATAAATAAACTCAATGAAATTGAGAATGGAAGAGAGAGAGAGGAAGAATTGGTGAACTGGAAGACAGAAAGAAATTACCCTATATGAAAAACACACAGAAAACAGACTGAACAAAAAATTAACAGGACCTCTGGGACCTGAGGGACTGTAACAAAATATCTAGCATTCATGTCATCAGAGCTCTAGGATAGGGGATAGAGGGTGAGGCTGATGATGTGCCTGAAGAAATAACTGCCATACTCAGTGACTCAGGAATGAAAGGAAAATAAAGATATTCTCCACACAGAAAAACACATGGTAAGCAAAATTATAGGTAAATAAAAGACTTTACTCCTCTTGAATTTTCTAAATTATGTTTCATAGTAAAGGCAAAAATTATAATATAGCTATGGTTCTAAACATATATATACACACACACACGTCTATAAGAAATATTTAAGACAAATTATAAATGATGTAGAGGAAAGAAATACAAACATGAATTAAGAGTTCTATACTTTAATTGGTAAAATTACAACATCAATAGATTGTTATAAGAAAGACACACACGTAATGTAATATCTAGAGTAACCACTAAAAGGCTATACAAAGAGGCTTGGTGGCCATAGCACATTGGTTATGGCACCAGCCATATACACTGAGGGTGGCAGGTTTGAACCTGGCCCAGGCCCAGCTAAACAACAATGACAGCTGCAACCAAAAAATAGCTGGGTATTGTGGTGGGCGCCCTTAGTTCCAGCTATTTGGGAGGCTGAGGCAAGAGATCACGTAAGCCCAAGAGTCAGAGGTTGCTGTGAGCTATGACGCCATAGCACTCTACCGAGGGTGATATAGTGAGACTCTGTCTCAAGGAAAAAAAAAAAGCTATACAAAGATATACAATCAAAATACTTAAATAAGTATAAAGCTAAAATGCAATCCTAACAAGGTTCAACTAACCCACAAGAGATGGGAAAAAGAAGACAGAAACAAAAAACAGAGATAATAAACATAAAACAAAAAAATAAAGTAGCAGGCTTAAGCCCTAACACATCAACAGTTCCATTAAGTGTAAATGGTCTAAAAATACTAATTAAAAAAACAGAGACCAGTAGAGAAACTTAAAAACGTGACATAATTACATCTGTCTACAATTAAAATAATTAAATTAATTAAAAATAAGCAAGAGTAGCTCTATCAATATTAGATAAAATAGACTTCAGAGCTAACAAAATTACCAGACAGAAAGGGACATTACACATGTATATAATCATAAACTATCCATCAAGAAGACAGGATGATCCTAAATGTATATGCACCAGACAACAGTGCTACAAATTACATGTGAAGCAAAAACTGACAGAACTGAAGGAGGAAAAAAGACAAATACAGTATTATAGTTACGTATAAATATTGATATCTCAAAAATTAATAGAACTGGACAGAAATGATATAGAAGAACACAGTAACACTATTAACCAAAAGGATCTAATCAACATTTAGAGAACACTCCACCCAACAGCAGCAAAATATAGTATTTTCAAGTGTCCAAGGAGCATATATCAAGACAGATTACTCCATGGGTTCTAAAATAAACCGCAAGAAATTTAAAGGGCATTGTGTTCTTCAACCACAATGGAACAAAATTAGAAATCAATCATCAAAAGATAACAAGAAAACCTCTACATTCTTGGAAACTAAAAACTTCTAAGTAATCTCTCTCTCCACATCAGAGCCAGCATCTGCAGTTTTCAGATTTTGTGATATAGGTCATTCTCACTGGGGTTAGATGATATCTCAGAGTGGTTTTATTTGCATTTCTCTAATAATTAGGGATGATGAGCATTTCTTCATGTTTTCTAGCCATTCATCTATCTTCTTTAGAGAAGGTTCTGTTCATCTCTCTTCCCCACTGATGTATAGGATTGTTATTTTCTTGTGGATTAATTTAAGTTCTGTATAGATCCTAGTTATTAAGCTTTTGTCTGATTCAAAATATGCAAATATCCTTTCCCACTGGGTAGGGTGTCTATTTCCTTTGGTTGTTGTCTCCTTAGCTTCCAGTTTAATTAAATCTCATTTGTTCATTGTTGCTGTTGTTGCTATTGCCATGGCAGTCTTCTTCAAAAAGTCCTTCCCCAGGCCCACATCTTTCACTGTTTTTCCTATTCTTTCTTTGAGGGCTTTTATCATTTCTTGCCTTAAATTTAAGTCCTTTATCCATCTTGAATCAATTTTTGTGAGTGGAGAAAGGTACGGGTCCAGTTTCAGTCTTTTACACGTGGATATCCAGTTCTTCCAGCACCATTTATTGAATAGGGAATCTTTCCCCCAGTGGATGTTCTTGTTTGGTTTATGGAAGATTAGGTGGTTGTAAGTTGTTAGTTTCATTTTCTGGTTTTCTATTCAATTCTAAAAGTCTATGTCTCTATTTTTGTGCCAGTACCATGCTATCTTGACTACTACTGCCTACTACCAGCCTAAAATCTGGTATGGTGATATCCCTGGCTTTGTTTTTATTACTAAGAACTGCCTTAGGTATACGGGGTTTTTTCTGGTTCCATATAAAATGCAGAATCATTTTTTCCAAGTCTTGAAAATAAGATGTTGGTATTTTAATAGGGATGGTGTTAAATAAGTAGATTGCTCTGGGAAGTATATACATTTTAACAACGTTGATTCTTCCCAGCCATGAGCATGGTATTTTCTTCCATTTGTTAAAGTCTTCTGCTATTTCCTTTCTTAGGGTTTTATAATTTTCTTTATAGAGGTCCTTCTCCTCTTTTGTTAGGTATATTCCTAAGTATTTCATTTTCTTTGGGGCTATGGTGAAGGGAGTTGTGTCCTTAATTAATCTTTCATCTTGGCTATTGTTGGTGCATACAAAGGCAACTGACTTGTGGATGTTGATTATATATCCTGCACTTTTACACTGCTGGTGAGACTGCAAACTAATACAACCTTTTTGGAAGGAAGTATGGATAAACCTCAAAGAACTCAACCTGGACCTCCCATTTGATCCTGCAATCCCATTATTGGGCATCTATCCAGAAAGAAAAAAAACCTTTTGTTATAAAGACACTTGTATTAGACTGTTTATCGCAGCTCTATTTACAATTGCTAAAATGTGGAAAACAGCCTAAATGCCCCTCAACCCAGGAATGGAATGGCAAGCTATGGTATATGTCTACCATGGAATACTATTCAGCCATTAAAAAAATGGAGATTTTGAAGCATTTGTATTAACCTGGATCAAGGTGGAACACATTATTCTTAGTGAAGCATCACAGGAATAGAGAAGCATGAATCGTATGTATTCAACTTTGATATGAGGACAATTAATGACAATTAATGTCATGGTGGGGCATGGGGGAAGGGGAGAGCAGATAGAGCAAGGAGGGAGAGAGTGAGGGAAAGGAAAAGAAAAAAAAAAAGAAAAGAAAACAGAGACTCACATAAATTGGATTTAATTTTGACCAAAGTACATTACTTGGACATTAATTCAACTTGTTAATATGTTGTTTAGGATATTGCATCCTCATTTATAAGTGAAATATGCTTGTAATTTCCCTTTATAATAATCTGTTTTTCCAATTTTAACATTAAGTATATCCAGATGAAGTAGAATGATTTTGAAGTATTTCTTCTTTTTCTATTGTCTATAAGATGTGGCATGATCTGTTTTTTGAAATTATCTTCTATTTTTATTTGTAAATATTAGTTGTCTATTTTGAGACTTTGGAAAAAAAATAAGAAGTTAACTGATGACTCCATACTGAACCTCAGAATCAAAGCATTATGATAGACATACTCTTATCTGACAAAGTAAATGTTACTTTTTTTGCATTATTATTATTACTGCTCAATAAAAAAAGAATAATTTATGAAACTAAATATAAAAGCAGGGAAATATTTATCACAAAACTCAGGACTATCACTGGAGTTAAATAATCAACATTGGCAAGAAAGGAATTGAAGATATATTTTGAAGTAACCAAAAGATACAATTACCAATGTTTTATGTATTTATTTCAACAACTAACTCAGTCATTTCAATTCAACAAATATTTAAAATAGTTTTGTGCTAAGAATTGAAGTTAGATAATAGATAAGCAGAGATAAATTCTCAAAGAACACAAAGGACGGTAAAGATAGAGAAATAAAAAGTGAGCATAAAAGAGAGAGAGTCTTTTGAGGTAAAAGATTTCATAGGAACTACAAAAGAAAGTAAATCGTGGGCAGCGCCTATGGCTCAGCAAGTGGGGCGCCGGCTCCATGTGCTGAGGGTGGCGGGTTCAAACCCGGCCCGGCCGAACTGAAAAAAAAAAAATAGCCAGGCATTGTGGCGGGCACCTGTGGTCCTGGCTGCTTGGGAGGCTGAGGCAAGAGAATTGCCTAAAGCCCAAGAGCTGGAGGTTGCTGTGAGCTGTGATGCCATAGCGCTCTACCGAGGGCAACAGAGTGAGACTTTGTCTCTTAAAAAAAAAAAAAAAGTAAGTAAATCATTAGCATTACTATAAGGAGATTCACAAAGGCATTTCATTCAATAGTATATAGACATATTCAACAAATACTCATTGATATTCTACTCTGAGGATTTGGATTAGGAAGCAGACAGTAGAAAAGCAGAACAGAACACAGGTTTGAAGCAATTTGCATGTAAAATTAATGACGATTTGATGATGAGTTGATAATGTGGCAGAAGGAATGTGGTGGCATGGAGGATGCTTGGGTTTTCTGGACCCCCGAATCATGTGGCACACTAACGGAAAAAGAAAGACTGGGAAGCAGCGAATTTGGCTGAGGAGCATGAAGGAAAGGACAGGGTTATAGAAAAGATAGAGAGCTGTGTATAGAATGCCTTCAGAAACTAAAAAATACAGATATTAATTATGCCACAGTATATATGTGTCTAGAGTCACTAAGAGAAGAAGAGTTTGGAAAAATGCACTGGAGAATTTTCAATATAAAAATACTATTAAGGCTCGGCACCTGTGGCTCAAGCGGCTAAGGCGCCAGCCACATACACCTAAGGTGGTGGGTTCTAATCCCCAGCCCGGGCCTGCCAAACAACAATGATGGCTGCAACCAAAAAATGGCCAGGCGTTGTGGCAAGCGCCTGTAGTCCCAGCTGCTTGGGAGGCAGAGGCAAGAGACTCGCTTGAGCCCAGGAGTTGGAGGTTGCTGTGAGCGTGATGCCATGGCACTCTACCCAGGGGGATAGCTTGAGGCTCCGTCTCAAAAAAAAAAAAAAATACTATTAAAATCATAAGAATGGATAAGATCATTCAGGAAGAGAGCTTACAGTTTATCATGAATGTCCTCCTTGGCCAACTTCTGAAGAAATCCAATAAAGTAGAACCTGACCACCCCAGGGACTGTATAAAACTGGTCAGCATGGGTCAACTCTACTCATATATACATGTGGTTCAGAAGAACTCTGGAGGTTCTTCTGTATTTAGAAATGAAATTAAGGAGGAAGACTTTTCAAAGGAAATGGGGAGACAGAAACTAGAAAGGCATGTCTGCATTGAAGAAAAGATGTGTTTCAGAAGGGGGATAGTAAGAATAGTTATCTGCGGACTTCTTTGAGGATTTAATATATAAATCATCAGCTAAGTCACAAATCGAATTCTGAATGGCAGGTGTGATGATGAATGAACACCTTTCCCTGGGGAGGAAACACTGGAAGAGGGAGAGAAGTGAAAACCATACAACCTACCTCATAGGTATTTGTTGGAACTTGTATAGATGTTAAAGTACAAGGAGATGTTTTACATAGATAGAAGTGGGAAAAGCCATAAAGAGGTTAATATTGTGCATGTTTGACTATTTTCATGTTTATTATTTCACTTTTCTAATCGTATGTGTTTAAGTGAGAGAAGAGTCACGAATGACAGTACAGAAAAAAGTAATACAAAATTATAAATTCAGATAGTCAATACCGTATCATAATCCTTACGCATTTAAAACAAAGCTTGATAGATCTTAGGACTCAGACATTGTAAGGAAAAACTTCTTCTGAGTCCAAAATAAATACTGACTGATTGATTAAAAAAAAAAAAAAAAACTTCTAAGGAATCTATAAGAAAAAAAAGACTAAAAGGAAATTTTAAAATACATTGAATGGAATAAAGATGAAGACAAAACATATGAAAATTTGTGGAACACAAGCTAAAGTGATGCTAGGAAGGAAATCTGTGCCATAAAATTCATACATTAGAAATGAAGAAAAGTCTCAAGTCAATAATTTATCCTCCCATCTCAAGAATCTAGAAAAAAAAATAAACCCAAATCAGTAAGAAGGAAATAACAAAAATCCTAAATTAATAAAGTTGAAGACAGAAAAATAATAGAGAAAAACAGAAAGAGCTACTTTTTGGAAACCGTCAATAAAATTGACAGACCTCTAGGAATACTGACAAAGAAAAAAAAAAGACAAGACACAATTACCAGTATCAGAAACAAGGAAAATCATTACAGACTCTGCAAATATCAAAAGAATAAGGGAATGCTACAAACGATTCTATACACATAAATTTGACAGCTTAGATGAAAAGGATTGATTCCCCAAACAATACACACTGCCCATAAATCATTCAGTTTAAAATCTGTATTTGAATAGCCCTATAACTATTAAGGAAATTGAATTCGTAGTTTTACAATCTCCAAAAGTAAGTCTCTAGGCCCAGACAGTCTTACTGGAGAATTCTACCTAACACTTAAAGAATAATTAACAACAATTCTATGAAGTCTCTTCCAGAAGACAGATGAGAGAACACTTTCCAATTCACTTTATGAATCTAATATCACCAAATGAAAGACTGTATTATAAAGAAAACTACAGATCAATATCCCATAAATCACAATATCCCATTTTGTCTCTGTATCCCATAAATACAGAAACAAAAATTCTTAAACTATTATCAAAGAGAATTCAGTAATAAAAAGAACTATATACCATGATCAAGTGGGATCTATTCTAGGGATGCAAGGCTGGTTTAATATTTAAAAAATCAATTAATGTAATCTACCATGTTAACAGGCTAGAGAAGAAAAATTACATGATCATCATATCAACTGATGTAGAAAAGGCATTTGACAAAATTCAAAACCCATTCATGATAAAAATTCTTAGGAAAAAACAGGAATAGAAAAGAATTTTCTCAACTAAATAAGGAGCATCTACAAAACAAACCAAAAAATCCAACAAAACAAACAAACAAAAAAACCTATAACCAACATTACACTTAATAGTAAAAAACTGAATGTTTTCCCCCTATGATCAGTAATAAGACAAGAAGGTCTATTCTAACCACTCTTAGGCAATACAGTGCTAGAAGGTCTAACCTTTGCAAGAAAGGGAAATAAAAGGTATATAGATTAAGAAAGGGAAAAGGATGAGATAATTGTCCAGGTAGAAATCCCCAGGAGATAAGTGAGTTCAGCAAGGTCACAGAATGTAAGATAAACCACACAAATCTCTCTATATAAGAGCAACAAACATGTGAACATCCAAATTAAAAGTGCAACTCCATTTATAATCGTTTAAAATAAAAACTAAAGTAGCCTTAAATCTACTAAAACATGTATAAAGCTTGTTTGCAGCCAACTACAAATGTTGTGGGGAAAAAAATTAAAGATCTGGCTCAGCACCTATAGCTCAACCGGCTAAGGCGCCAGCCACGTACACCTAAGGTGGCGGGTTCAAATCCCCAGCCTGGACCCGCCAAACAACAATGACGGCTGCAACCAAAAGAAAAGATATGGCCGGGCGTTGTGGCGGGCGCCTGTGGTCCCAGCTACTTGGGAGGCAGAGGCAGGAGACTCGCTTGAGCCCAGGAGTTGGAGGTTGCTGTGAGCAGTAATGCCACGGCACTCTACCCAGGGGGACAGCTTGAGGCTCTGTCTCAAAAAAAAAAAAAAAAAAAATTAAAGATCTAAGTAGACAGTGAGACATACCATGCCGATGAATTAGAATACTCAGCTTAGTAAGGATATGAAACCTCCCATCAAAAATCCCAATGAGACTTTTTGTAGATATAGACAAGATCATTCTAAAATGTATATGAACAAATAACTTTGAAAAAGGAGAATTAAATAGAAGGAAGTGCTTTATCTGTTATAGTTTGAATGTCCCCTCCAAAACTCTTGTTGAAACTTATCCCCAATGTGTTAGTATTGAGAAGTAGGGCCTTGAAGAGGTGACTGGGTCGTGAGAGTTCATTCATGGATTAGTGCATCAGATCATTAATGGATTAATTGGTTATCAGGGGGAGTAGAAATGACAGCTTTCTAAGAAGACATTATCATGATCGGCCCCTCACCAAGTGATGCTCTGAACTACCTCAGGCCTCTGCTGAGAGTCCTCACTCACAAGAAGGCCCTCACAGATGTGCCTCCTTGACCTTGCACTTCCCAGCTTCCAGAATGTCAAGAAATAAAGTTAATTTCTTTATAAATTTCCAGTTTCAGAAATTCTTTACAAGCAGTAGAAAATGGACTAGTACATGGTATACTACGCAATTTCAAGGCTTATTCTATAGCTGTTGTAATCAATATTGTGTGGGACCAGCAGAGAGAAAGACACGTAGAATAGAGAACCACACAATAAGCCCAACTGATTTTTGACACAGGTTCAAAAGAAACTCATAAGGAAAGACTGTCTTTTTAGCACATGATGCCAGAGCAACTGGCCTCTCAAATGAGAAGATAAAAGGAACTTCAACCTCACTTCACGCCTTATGCAAAAATGAAGTAAAAACAGATCGCAGACCTAAATGTTAACTATAAAACCTACAAGAGAAAATCTTTAGGAGCTAGGCAAATAGTCCTCCGGCTTAACACCAAAACATGATTCATAAATGGAAAAGTGATAAACTGGACTTCATCAAAATTAAACACTTTTGTGAAAGACCCTGATAAGATGCAAAGACAAATACCAAATAGGAGAATTTATCTACATATCTACAGACCACCTATTCAATAAAGGACTCACAGCTAGAATATACCACAAATTCTTTTAAAACTCAACAATAAAAAATCCAAACCAATTAGAAAATGAGTAAAAGAGACAAACATTCCTCAAAGATATATAGATGGCAAACACACGAAAACATGTTCAACTTCATTAACCATAAAGAAATACAATTTAAAGTCAAATGAATTACCACTACGCTCACTACACACCTGTCAGAATGACTAAAACAAAAAAAAAATAATGAAAATGACAAATGCTAGAAAAGATATGGAGAAAGTGGATCCTCACACATTACAGCCACACAAGAAAGTTGTCTAACATTTTCTTAAAAAACTAAACGTGCAACTACCAACTTACCCAGCAAATGTACTCCTAGACACTTATCTCAGAATTACAGCAACTTAACTTCATACACTAACCTGTACGTGAACATTTGTAGTAACTTTATTCTTAACAGCTCTAAACTGAAAGCAGCCTGCCCTTCAGTGGGTGAATGGTTAGATAAACTGTAGTACATCTGTATCATGGACCACTATTTATTAAGAGTAATAAAAAGGTACAAACTTGATACACACAATAGATTCTCCGGATGAATCGTAGAATTATGCTAAATTTCTGGAGGAAAAAAACCAATCCCAAAAGGTTACCTACTATATAATTCCATTTATATGACATTCTTGAAGTAACAAAATTATAGAAATGGAGAGGAGATGAGTGGCTTTCAGGTGTTAAGGAGGTAGCGGTAAGAGGCAACAGGAGAGATCCTTACGGAGGTTTACCACGCTTTGATAGCTTGAGGCCTTGCAGACCCAGGGAAGGACTCCGGTTTGCTAATTCCCCGAGGTAGGACTGCAGCACGCTTTTGACAAGAACCACCACCTGCTGATTTCAGGAGCCACCTTATACAGGATTCTCCCCCAAAACACTCAGGGCCAGGTACCCGATAAGAGGGCATCCTTAGGCCCCAAGCTCTCCTAAATTATTAGACAGTCCTAAGTCGGTCTGCTTTCCCACTTGCATTGCCTTTCCCAGGGAAACCACAGTAAAGGCTCCTGCAGTGTTTCACCCCGGCTCCCTCTGCCTCCTGATACCTGAATAAAAACAAAATCCTAGGTATATTTTAAAACAGAAATGTTCTGTACCTTGACTACATGTCAGTATCCTGCTTGCGACATTGTATCAGAGTCTGTGAGATGCTACAGGGGAAACATGTGAAAGGGTAAAGAGGACCTCTCTGTATTACCTCTTGGAACTGCATGTGAAATCTACGATCATCTCAAAATAAAAAGTTTAATTAGACAAAAATGAAAGGAAAATTAAAGCAAGTGCCTCATCTCTTCCATCATTCCAATTTCACTGTTGGAAGCCTCTCTAAATGGCAAACGGGAAGTCCTCTGGTGAACAGAAGGAAGTACCATACTGGTCTTTCTCCTTACTAGTCCCCTCCACTTTCCAAATGAATAGACTTGAGAATAAGTCCTCAGTGGGAACTGAAGTCTTTGGTTCAAAACTGAAACTTCATGGTTAGTGAGTGAGGGAAGCCCAGAAGCAGGCAAGACCAGCTGCTCTGCACCCAGGCAAGT
Source organism: Otolemur garnettii (assembly GCF_000181295.1). Taxonomy (NCBI): domain Eukaryota; kingdom Metazoa; phylum Chordata; class Mammalia; order Primates; family Galagidae; genus Otolemur; species Otolemur garnettii. The sequence continues at coordinate 29,146,260 of NW_003852409.1, read as the reverse complement.
TAAGCCACTGATCCTGACAGAATCATCCTGATGACACCCGATGCTTGCCTGCACAACTCCTGGGTGCTGGTTACGGTACTGAGTGTGCCCTGCTCATCTGCTGGGCCAGGGCTCTGCAGGACAAAGAGGAAAGTGGAGGGTAGATCAGGTGACAGCAAACAAAGAGCCAAGGGCTAGTCAAAAAATCACTTTCTTGTGTTTTCAGTAAATCTCAGTTTATTATATTTTCTAACAAAACAAAAAAGAGGAACACCTGGTACCTTTTATCAAAACAAGCTCTGGTTCTGAAAATAAACCCATCTGTGAGGCGGGCCTCAAAATCTGTTATTTCTGAGCTGGGAGTAGCACCGCCCAGCAAAGCCCTGTGCAGAGGAGGGAAGCTGAGGTGGCCAGAGCTGCTGCCCCCACATTTGCTTGGTAGAGGCAGAGTTCAGGAGGGGCAGGTGCCTGAGGCTTTGGGTTCTCACTGTCCTCTGGTCCGTAGAGAACAAGGACAATTTTCCTGCCCCCACCAAAGCTTCAGCTTTCTGGAAATCAACATGACAGCTCTGCTGGGACTGGACATACGATGCTGTCCCATGTTTCCACAGCACACCTGTCATGTGGTTTTAACAAGAGACTGCTGCCGTTTCCCCATGCTTCTCAGAATACAATTTTTAAAGTTCCTTGAGTGCTATATAACAAGCTTGTCTGAACCTGTACCACCATCTAGTAGATTTGTTTTTCCTACTTTAGTAAGTAAAAAATAGGACCTTGTTTATGAATGTGGCATTTTAAATCTATCCTTCCCTAAGCTCCCTGTACCCAACCCCCCAGCCCAAAGAGGAGCTAATCTCTTCTAGTCCCCCTGGAGCCCCTCAACATTTGACAATTCAGGTGTCTGAAACTTTGATTTTTCAGAAAATTCCTAATACTAATACATTTGGGGGATATATAAATTATGCAGGTCCAACAGTTTTAAAGAAATGTTTTGTTGCCTAATTAGTTTCAGAAATAAACAGTGTTAGGAGGAAGGAAGGCGGGGGAAGGAGTAGAAGAAAAAGAATTGGGAAGTGGAGACTCGCAGAGGACAGTTCCACGTGCTGCTCACACGGGCCATGGCCAGGGCTGGGGCAAGAGACACCAAACATCACCGTCTGGGCCTCTCTTCCCTGGGTCTGGATCTCAACTCTCACCCCGCCCTCCCAGCTGGTTTCCTTCCACCAGCTACTCAAAGGAAAGGCTCCTGAAGTCCTGCTGTCCTCTGGCTCCTGTCCTCCCTCTATCTCCCTTCAGAGGCAGCCCCACTCTCAGCCTCGTCTCCTACTTCCTCACATCTACGTGGTCTTGCTGCTGAGCTGAGCACTAAGTTCACAGCCATCTCCTTTCTATTTTTTTTTTTTTGAGCCAGAGCCTCAAGCTGTCACCCTGGGTAGAGTGCTGTGACATCACAGCTCACAGCAACCTCCAACTCCTGGGTTCAAGCGAGTCTCCTGCCTCTGCCTCCCAAGTAGCTGGGACCACAGGCGCCCGCCACAATGCCTGGCTATTTTATGGTTGCAGCCATCATTGTTGTTTGGCAGGCCCGGGCTGGATTCAAACCCATCACCTCAGGTGTATGTGGCTGGCGCCTTAGCCACGTGAGCCACAGGCGCTGAGCCCATCTCCTTTCTATTAAACCCACTGGGAACCCTTCAGACCCCTTCATTTCCCCTTTAGGCAGCTTCACTCAGGACTCACTCCCCTTCTTCTAGAAATATGCTTTTCCCTTCAGTTTTCTTACCAGCTCTCCACCTACCACTCTGAATGCTCAGCTCAGCCCCCTTTCCGGTGCCTCTGCTTTTGTCTCTGCCTGTCCTTGATCAGTGACATTGCACAGGCTCTGGTGGAGTCTGACGCCCCAAGCCCTCTGCTAGCCCTGCAGCCTCTCCCCAATGAGCCCCATTATGCCATGGTCCTTGCTACACAAGGAAGACTCTAAGACCTCTCTCCAGACCTTCAGACCTGGGGTTCCACCTAGATGTCAAACAGTACCTCTGACTCAACGTGTCCTAAACTGACCTAGTTGTCTCCCTCCCCTACCTCACCTGGCCATGTTCCTACCCAAACAGAAGCATAACATCCACCAGGCTGCCCAGCGAGACATCTTATGTCACCCTGCTCTGAGCCATCATCTGCCTCACACACTGTCATGGGCCTGGTGCAGGCCATACTCTCTCACTCTGCACTGACATGGCCTCCAAACCTCCTCAGCCCCTCCAAATGTTGTCCTTGTGCACACACCAAGTGACCTTCTGAAAATATAAATCTTTTTTTTTAGGGACAGATTCTCACTTTATCACCCTTGGTAGAGTACTGTGGCATCACAGCTCACAGCAACCTCCAACTCCTGGGCTTAAGCAATTCTCTTGCCTCAGCCCCCCAAGTAGCTGGGACTACAGGCACCTGCCAGAACACCCAGCTATTTTGTTGTTGTTGTTGCTGTTACAGTTTGACCGGGGCCAAGTTTGAACCCACCATCTTCGGTAAACGGGGCCAACGCCCTACCCACTGAGACACAGGCGCCACCCAAAAAACATAAATCTTATAAGAAACTTTTTTCCTTCACCTCGATGACTCCCATTACCCTGGAATAAGAGTCAAGCTCCTCCATATGGCTGCACTCACCTGCCATCCTGAGCTCTTACCTCCCACCGCAGGGAGCCCGATTGTCTCAGAATGCTGGATTTCCAACACTTTGTACATGGGAGGTGGTCAGTAAACATGTGTGAGATCAGTAAGCAAATAAATGAGTGAATGGGGAGTGTCAGGGAAGACTTCACTAAGGAGCTGTGTAACTGGGTCTGAAAGATGAGTAAAATTATACTGAAAAGGGGGGAGGTAAAGGCATTTTTGAAATATGAAAAAAGTGGGTTCCAAGCACAAGGATACAAAGTTTCTACTTATTCAGAACATAAGAAAGTGAGAGGGTCAATGGGTTAGAGAAGGGATGAGTAGAAGGAGGAGGGGCCATAAGACTGAAATCGTGTTTGCTATACCCAGGAATGTGGATATTTGTCCTTCCCTGGTTATTAGAGAAACCTCGCGGGCAGCATATTCTTGCCTACAATTGACACAAATGTGGATATTGTTATTCAGGCCTTTATAGACACGCCTTTGGGTGAAGACACCATCAGGTGGGGACTCTGATGTGGGTGCTCCAGGACACTGACACCCACTTACCTGGACTTCTGGACACAGTCACTGAGCTCCAGGCAACACTGTCTCTTCTGGGTCACTGTGTCAGAAAAACTCCTGTGTGGGGGGTACACCTTCTCAGGAAGGGAATGGACAAGATCTTAGATGAGAGCAAAGAAAAAGAAAAAAAAGACCCCTTAGTCTCCCTGAGGCTAGGACTCCATCTGGCCTAGATGCTAAAGTGTGGTGGCTCTGAACACCTTGCTGAGGCAGGCAGCAATAAGGCAGCCAAAAGCAAGAGAGAGAGAAGGCTAGGCAAGGAAAGGGTCTGAGGATGGACCTGGACCTCTGCAGGTGTCAAGATCATCTGCATGTTACCATCTCGTCCCCATTATCCCCTAAACCCCAGAGAAGTCTCATTAAAAGGGAATGTGGTCTCAGCTGATATGTGGGAAACCATGGGCTATGGTCTGAATGTGTTGCCCAGAGTTCACGTGTTGGTAACTTAATCCTCAGGAAACAGTGTTGAAAGGTGGGACTCTTAAGAGGTGATGAGGTTATCAGGGCCCTGCCCTGGTGCATGGGTTAATGGCCTTATCTCAAGAGCAGGTTCCTGATTAAAGGATGAGTCCAGCCCTCTCTTGCTTGCTCACATGCTCTTGGCCTTCCACCTCCTGCCATGGGATCATGCAGCAGGAAAGCCCTAGCCAGACACGGGACACTCAACTTTGGTTCCCCAGCCTCCAGAACTATAAGAAATAAATCCGTTCTTTATAAATTACCCAGGCTTTGGTATCACAAAACAGACTGAGGGGTGGGGAACCTGTAGCACCAAGACCACATATGGCCCTCCACATCCCCAAGTGTGCCCCCTCGACCCAATCTAAACTTAGCAAAACAAATCCCTTTATTAAAAGGATTTGTTTGGTAAAAACTGGCTGCAGTCAAAAGGCTGCACTCAAGGATCCAGAAGGCCACATGTAGACCCAAGGCCACAGGTTCCCCACCACCACAGGGTCACAGGAGGCAAGGAATAAAGCAGGAAGAGCAGTGTCCAGCCCTCACATGGGCCTGAAAGGTGGGCAGAAGGCAGAACCCAGCCAAAAGGCAACCTCACAGATGTCGCCAACAAAAAAGGTGCCATGTGGCAGCAGGAGAGAAAGTCAGAGCTACAGAGTCCTGAGCACAGCTGAGGCTGTGTCCCAGGAAAGGCTCCAACACTGAGCAGGGCCACTGCAAGAAAAGAAGGGAGGAATTAGTAATTTCTGAAAGAAATTTCTAGAAGTAAAGGGCTCATGCTGTCAGAATCTGAGGTTTATTATGAGAGACGTGTAGATCTGGGAAGTTGGAGCTGAAAGATAAACAGTCCCTCAGTACTTCCCTTCGAAGCCCTTACCACAGTTTCACTGCGCACGAACCTGCAAGTTCTTCGTTGCCTCTCGCCCCCCACACTGCACACTTGGTGAAGGCAGGACACTACATGTCTTGCTCATCACCATTTCCCCAGCCCCTATTGGCACAGATGACTCAAAAAATAAGTTGGATAAACAAACGATTAAAACATTCTGGAGTGTTTGATGATTCTCACTTTCTCCACATTGCTGAAATTTTGTTTCGTGTTTTTGATTTTAAAAAGTATATTATCAAGGAAAGAAAGTTGTGTCTTTTTTAGAAAGAGTCATCTCACAAATAACACCTTTGAGGCTTCAGTCTCTGAGTTGTAAGCATTTGTTTAGAAAGACAAATCATGGCTCAGTGCCCGTAGCACAGTGGTTATGGCGCCAGCCACATACACCAAGGCTGGTGGGTTCAAACCCGGCCGGGCCAGCTAAACAAATGCAACAAAAAAATAGACAGGTGTTGCAGTGGGCACCAGTGGTCCCCGCTACTTGGGAGGCTGAGGCAAGAGAATCGCTGAAGCCCAAGAGTTTGAGGTTGCTGTGAACTGTGACATCACAGCTCTCTACCGAGGGCGACACAATAAGACTCTGTCTCAAAAAAAAAAAAAAAAAAGACAAATCACTGTAGGAACGAAGTGTAGGATGCACATCACTGAAAACACACAGAAATGCACCCATGGAGACACTCCGTGATGGCCTGCTCCATGTCCCAAAGTGACTTGGGAACCAAAGGCTACGCTCTGTGCAGAAGCTATCGCAGGAAGTGCTTCGTAAAGCATTACAATTCTTTGAACACTGACCATCCACATTTGATAAAATAGCATGCACTACCCTGGGCAGATGCCAGGCACTTGGGACACAATCAGTCCACCAGGCACTGTGGCTTCACAAGTACATGAGAGACCACCCCTGATTCTGCAAGGGAACAGCAGCAACAGTTGCTCCAAGGCCTGAGAGTGTGACCGCAGAACAGAGTAGGGAGGCTGTTTCACAGAGGACTACAGAGACAGGGACAATAAATTGAGAAGTTTAGCAAATAATTCCCAGCCCCCTACTCTAGGAAGCTTTCCCTGACCCAGAGAGAAGGGAAATTATTGAATTGGCATCTTCTACTTTAAGCAGCAATGGGGCTTAACCTCACTGTAAAGCAGTTGTGCCGGCAGGCTCAGCAGTCCAGCTGGTGCCAGCCACTTGGGGCTGTGTGGCTATAGTGCTTAATGCATTCCGGGTACAGGGAGGGATTACTCCAAAAGCAGCTGCGATGGACAGAGAGAGGTCTTGCCCCAGCCCGCAGAAGGGCTCCCCCTCCACTGGAGCTCTGTCTAAGCACCTCTGCAGCCTGGCCACTACAGAGTGCATGGCACTTTGTTTTCGATGTTGACTTAATATGAAACTCCAGATAAAAGGAATGGGATGTCCTTCTTCTCACCCTGCCCTCCCCTCCTTCCCCCTAGAACTAGAGGCCAAATCTCTGGGGAACAAGATGCTCATCTGAGAAGAGTCCAGGGGCCAGTACCAAGAGATGACTCCCAGTCCTCTCCCCAGAAGAGCTCTGTGAGGGAGCCCGGACAGTCTCCATCTCGGCCGTGCAAAGGCTGGGTAATTACCGGGTGACTAGCTCAAGCCCCTTGCCCTCCTCACCTCCCACTAAAATGCATGGCACAGCACAATCGAGAAATGTGCTTATTAATTTTACTCATTTGACACTGTGCTCTCCTGCTCTGAGCTAGATGTTAGGAGAAAATGATAGGGATAGATTCTGCTCCTGTCAGGCTCACCAAGACTTCCAGAAAACCAAACTATCAAAGGCCATCTGCCACCCACTAGCCAAGTAAGCCGGATGACCCCAAAGGTGCAAACGGAAAGTTAAAGATACAGATCAGCAAAAGAGGACGCAAGGAAGATGGGGAGACCCCTACCCTGCGCTCAAGCTCCCTGGTGCCTTCCCAGGAAGGCACCCCCATGCCCAGCCTCCCACAGAATGGAGTGCCCAGCCCCGGCCTTGATTCATGACCTGCTGCTTGGTACCTAATTCATCAAAAGATACTCTGGCTTCTAACATCAGGAACATTTTTATTATCTTCCCCAAGAGTTTTATGGCACAGAGCCATACCTAATGATTCTATTTTATGAAAAGTTATACATTCAAAGCAGCTTTGAAGTCAGGCAGCAGGTAACACTCAAATATTTGTCAGGAAAGATTCTCTTGTTCTTTCACTTTTAACATGTCTGTGAGCTTTCACACAGTAGGGAAGGACACAGCACATCCAAACAGGCTCCTCTTCTCCCATCCAGGCCCAGTGCAGGCAAACCCAGCATGACCCGCAGTGACTGCAGTGGTTCTCCCCCTCCACCCCCTCTGCCTGGAGACACCTCACAATGTCCAGAGACATAACCATGGGGAGAGGACCAGTCCACAGAGAAGAGTCATCTGACTGTCTGGCCCCAAATGTCAACAGTGACAAGATGGAGAAGCCCTGCCTTCGGGCCTCTGCTGGACCAAGCACCAAACCCTTCTCACCCTGGGGGCATCTGACACTAACCGAATCACTGGGGCAGGTCTTCAGCACTGGCAAATCAGATGCACGTTCTTTTATTTTTATGTATTCTTGGTGCACATTTGCAATGAACAAGAATAAAACATCATAAGCAAAGTGAGGAAAATAAAAATAAGATCACCATAGTCTCAGAGCACATGACAATATTTAGTGTTAATTAAACCCTTCTAGCGTTCCTATATATTTTCTAAGTTCCACCCAAATCAGAATTTATCTATTGAAACAACAAAATAACCAGTTCCAATTATCAGGACTTTTCATCAGCACAGATTTCCACTGAAAAGCAAGGAAAGTTCTCTGCTAAACTGGGATGGTACGGTCAGTAACATGCTGTCCTGGGAGGAGGTCTGGTCCTGATTATTTGCCATGTCCAAGATTAGGACTCTGTCACTTCACTCCTCAGAGCTTAGGTTGTTCTGATCCACACAGTCAAGATAAAGCTACTTGCCCTCCCAGCCTTCCAGGGGCTCATGAGAGCTAAGTGAGTTCATGGTAAAGAAACTGCTTTGTAAACTTGTAAAGAATTTAACATAGCAGCACTCGTAGTGCCGTGGGTGGGATGCTGGCCAAATACAAGGAGGCTGGGCGGGGGGGGGTTCAAGCCCGGCCTGGGCCAGCTAAAACAATAAAAACTACAAGAAAAAAATAGGCAGGCATTGTGGTGGGCGCCTATAGTCCCAGCTACTTGGGAGGCTGAGGCAAGAGAATTGCTTACTGAGGGTGACATAGTGAAACTCTGTCTCAAAAAAATAAAAAAAAAGAAGAATTATACAAATGCCTGATAAGACATTCAAGACATTCATATATACAGGGCAATACATGTCAGCCACCAACAGTCTTTCAGAAACTTTGGATCCTTCCTGTGAAATGTCACCACTAGAGGTGACATGGAAACCAACGAATCTAACCCCTTCCTCTTACAGAAGGTGAAAGTGACCACCACAGAGGCCAAGTGACCTGCCCCAAGCCAGGCCAACAAACCGCCTCACTGAGCACCAGTCTTCTGACTCCTAACCCAGGCCACTCCCTAGGCCTCCCATTGGTGACGCTTTCCCACCCTTGGCCATTTTAAGTTCCCACAGGGAAGAACATCTCACACTCAAGTGTCACAGGGCCCTGTAAACAGGAGATAAATGCCAATTGAATTGGTGACCAAAATGTACAATCTAGTATCTTGACTTACTACATCATAGCCTGTCGGGGCTCGGTTCCGAGAAGCTACCACCCCAACTCCAGTGATGGGGTCCATTGACGTTTCTGGCAAGGCTTCTGAAAGGTCTTTGACTTCAGGCATGGTGGCTTGGTCCTGGTTCAGAAAATGAAAAAGAAAGCATAAAATTCAAACCTAGCCTTTAAAATGAACAATACAAAGTCTCAAACAGAGAATCAGAATCTTAGGGCAAATACCCTGAGCTAAGCTCCATGCACCTGAATCGGCTGAAGGGGCCCTGGCCTCACCCAACCCTTTCCTCAGATCAGCAATTCAAATGGCCTCTGCTCTTCCCAAGTTAGCTTCGAGCACTGAGCTAACATAGTTAATTAATGAGGGCTTGTCCCTGATCTTAGGAGGTAATTTTGACTCAAACCCAAAAGCAAATTACTTTCAACTCTACTGTCTAGCTGCCTGATTTCTGAACAGATACCAGTAACTCCTCTGAGGATAAATCAGACAGGGCTAAGTCTAACCCCACCTTTCATTTCTTTCCCTTACAGCCTCTCCTTAGAAGTACAGACTTCCAAATCCAGTCTCTACACAATGAAGGTTAGACTTCCAGCAGGCAGAGCTTTGCAAATAAGCAGGGAACTTTGCAAACATATAGAAGAAAGAGTGTGGGCCATGGGGTAAAGGAATGGTGTTAGAATTCAGGCTTTGTAACTGACTAGCTGGTGATTTGGGGCAAACAATGTCACATCTTGGAGACTTAATTTTCTCAACTATAATACAAGGTCATAATACTGACACTTGCAGAGCTGTTGTGATAACAACAAAGAGTCAATGTAAATGAAGGGCTTGGCAGAGACTCCTGGTACAAAGTAGGCACTCAGCAAAAAGCAGCTGAGATGGCGAGACTGGTAGGGTTTGGGGCACACTGGCTAGTTACTCCAGTGTAACTAGCCAGAACTGTGGTATGCGTCTCTCCCTAAAGGACTGGCGGAGCCCTTCATTTTGTTTCACCTCCAGGTCATCTGGGCCTTTACTCAAAGCCAAACACTAACAATGACCATAATTCTTGCTGGGCACTTTGGGAGAAAGGGAAGGAAAATGGAATTATTATTCTGCTGCTGACTGTATCTTGATGTGACCAGAGGAGACAGGTGGAATACAGAGAGCACTGGGTCTGGGCAGCTGGAGTGGCAGTGTACCAGAAAGCAAATCAAAGAGGCAACACCTTATGTAAATGAATCTAAGTACTTTTAAAAGGACAAGCAGTAAAAAAGAGCAAGTCAAATTCTACCTCCTTCTGCAGCAATTAAATTTCACTGGCTACAGGTCTGCCAGATCTCTCAAGGCTGGTTACTGCTTTTAAAGCAAACCAAACACCGTGCCTCATGAGACAGGCAGGAGGTACAGTCTTGCTTCTTAGCCTAGAATCAGAAAAGGCAGAGGCTATTAAAAATGCCTGCAGCCTCCTAAAACAGGAACAATCAAAATGCTGTATGCAAGTCACCCATGAAGTCAACGTAACCCACAAAAGGCTCCGGAAATGGACTTGTCAATGCCATGGAGCCAAGTCCATGATCAAGGCTAGGAAGCGCCTGGCACAGCTACACACTCGGCTTCTGTTGAAGATGAAAGCTAAACTACATTATGTTTTACTTAAGTTAACTGAAAATTTGCTTCTAGATGGCCAGGGCAGGGGGGGAGGCTGCCAAGCTGCATCACTGCACCATTCCCTGTTTTCAAATTTCATTTACCAGGGAGGTTTATCTATGAAAAGCACAAGGCTTAGTGCTTCCTGCACACCATGGGCATTAAGTAAATATTTGAGTGAATACACATGCATGTCTTCGATAAAGATTTAAAATTAAATGTCTACAGCTGCCCGATCCAAACCAAGCACTGATCAAAATGTCTCTGCACTTGAAAAATCCTGTATTATGGTAACATGAAAATAACACTTCTGCAGTTTGCAAAATATTGGTACCTGCTGTTGGTTACCAAAAATGCTTTGCAATTAACAACTCATTAACAGAATGTACAGATTTTGCCAGAGCTAAAATACCATGCTGTGAATTTAATAAAGAACAAGTGAGGTAAGTTGTTTTTTTGTTTTATAGATAGTACGGCCTCTACTATCAGAGAGAGAGAGAGAGAAGGGTGAGAGAGAGAGACAAAGAGGGTAAGCATAAATAAGCAATATCTTGTTTGCTGATGGATTCATTGCCATGTCCTCTGGTCACAACATCCTCCCCAAGGTACTGATGACAATGGCTCTCTTGCTCTGAAGCACGCTCTCAACTGCAGGGGGGTGAACTCGCTCTCACAGAAGCAATGCTGCTCCCAGAGTGCACCCAGGCACGGCCCAGCTGCAGACGCCAAGATGGCTGCAGCAGCCCCCAGCCACGGCAGACAAAGGAGTCAGGGCTGTGTCTGTGCTGGTCACAGCCCAGCCTGCCCAAGGCTGAGCAGAGTGGCTGCAGAGAGCCCACTGTTCCCTCTCCTTCCCCGCCAGCTGCTGTACCCTGGGGATCAAGGCAGTCTTTGTGAAATGTAGACAAATGGCTGTGGCCGACTCTGGTGGAGGAAGCGCCACCATCAGCCAAGGAAGCTTTTAATGAGAAACGCCCAAGATATCCATGGCAGAGACCATCACTCAAAGTGGGTTGCCCTGAATTACATATTTTCTGACTGCAAATTACTTTTAACAGCGTCTCTACTGGCACTTCAATTGACCTTCCTAACAAAAGGCCATTTATTAACTAGTACTCCACCGTTTCCCAGGCTGCATGGAGCCTCAAGCTGGGAGGGATGGCACCACCACAGAACACTCAGCCACCCAGGGTCACAGGCCAAGCCACTACCAGGGGGAAGAAGACGCCATTAATGTAAGCCCATAGAAAAATCCAACTGGAGCGAGGAGGGCAAGGGAGCAGGGTGTAAGACCAACATTAACCTGTCTGGACTAAAATGTAAAATCCGGAGGCTGCTTGCAGCAACTCTTGCTTTCATCTCAGCAGCCCTCCCCCAGCGCCCACCTCTATCTCAAAATCCTAACTGCACGCAAAACAGGCAAACACACTCCTGCGGCATTGCAACAGCACTCTGCAAGGCTCCTCTCAGTAGACGCTCACATCGGAGCTGGGAGACGGCCAGTTTGTTAGCCCCATCTTACAGGAGAGAAAACTGAGGTTTCAACTTTTCAAATACCACACAACCAGTGGACAGCAACCCCTCAGGGACCACCCTCTCCCTCCAGACCAGGTCTGTTCTGCCTCCAAAGAGGAAAGAGGCACCAATACCCACCCAAGTGAGAAAGCCGTTTCAACACTAATTATATTTTAAAATGCCGAAGCTCTTCTTTCTCTAGCCACAGCTCAATAAGTCAAGCGGGGGGTTGGGGGGAGTAGAGAAAGATAAAAGTAACATGGGATTAATTTTCCTCACACCTCAGTTTCAGGATTCAACATTCCCCTCATAAATAATTTACAACAATAAAAATGAGCTAAGGCCATGTTTGTGTAGGATGGAGGTAAATTTAGGCCTAATGAGGGAGATCCGAGCACCGCACAGGAGGGAATAGGTTGATCTATGGTGCGGCGCGTGCTGGATCGGCAGCTCACAGGGGCTCCATTACCAACTGGAAGCCGCAGGACTGGTGGGGGTGGGCAGTGGGTACATGAAGTGGGGAAACCTGTGCCACCCCAGCTGTGGCTACAAAGAGGGTCTCCACAGGAAACACCAGAAGTTGACCTGTTGGTTTGGATGAGAAGACAACAGATGCTGAAATTCTTCAAAACGTGGATTGAGCCAATCCAAATTTATTCTCAGTGAATATCAGATAAGGAATGAAAGTGGTGGGGTGCCAGGGAGACACATCTGACTTGGAGCTGGTCCCCAGATTTAACCTCAGAGGTCATTTGTTCCCAATTCCCCTCCCAACCTTTCTGAGTGGACATACAGCCTCTGCTAGACCGTTTCCAAGGCTGGGTGCTGCAGAGCTTCGCTCCAGGCAGCTGTTCCTATGTCTGACCCTCGAGGGCTCCTCTGCAAGGTGGAAGAGAGTGTATGTGTGTGTGTGCATACGTGTGCATACACCCATGTGTGCATGAGCTGGACAGGCAGGGAGGGTTAGGGTGAGGCACTTTCCAAACCAGCAGGACTTCTTCTACCACACCATACCAAGAACACCGTGCAAGACCAGAGGGAGCCTGTTCTTGCTTCTGACTGCAAGGCTGCAGACAGCATTGGGGGGACGGCCCCCAGCACCGCAGCACCTTGCCAGTGCTGTCCTCCCTGGTTCATGGAGAAATGAACTTTAACTATAAAGCCCCTTCATACAGACGGCACACTGCTCCCTTGTAGCTGATCAAAGAATTACTACAACAGTGTGCTTAATCCCTAAAAGTCAGCAGTGCTGGGCTTAACTGATGCTGAACATTGTTTCAGAATCAAAGGCATGCCTCCCGGCCCCAGTCTGGGAGAAAACTGAGCTACTGTATCACAGTTGAAAACTCAGGGGAACTTTGATATCATCTCTGTTTAATTTCCACAGCCCTAGTGAGCCTGGGGTTTATCTCATTTTATCAACTCCTGTACTGAAATCAAAACCCAACTAACAAAGCTTAGCCCTCTCTGCACCAGAGGCCCTTCCCACAGCAGGGTGTGGGCTGAGGAGTTTAAAGTGCTTTCAGGGGCCAATAACTGCAGGGGGCAGGGGGTGCTGCCTTCAAAGGAGGCCCTGAGGGCAGTGGGCCTGGGCCCCAGCCTCCCTGCCATCTCGGGCTCCTGCCGTGGCCAGGAAGGCTGGCTCAGAAGCTGCGCCAGCACTGCTGGTCAGGGCTGAAAGCACAACTCATGCACAACTTTTCAGAACAATTTCAAAGTAATAAGGGGGGCAGGTGAAATCAGGCTACTATATTTGAAATGACAAAAACAGTGGGTTAATTAAATCCCTAAAGAAGGAAGAACTTGTGATCAGCTTGCTTGAAATCCAAAGCCAAGGGCATCACAGACATAATCTGTTTGCCCGCATCTTCCACTTTGGAGTGCTGGGGAAGGGAATGGGATAAATATTTCACTCGCCATGGGAAACGGCACAAGAGCAGGTGGTTGGTGGAAACAGACTGTCCCCCAGTGAAAGCTGCTGCTACAGCCATCATGGGGAGGTTCTTTGCCTGTTTCCCAGTAATGGTCTGCAGGAATCCTCGTCCACCTCTGGTGTTCCATGATTACTGGCACCTTTCTGCTGACAGCTAACTGCAAACAAGAGACAGAAGGACACTGCCCTGTCCCCAAAGAGGGAGCTCATGGCCAGGTTTCACAATGCACACCACAACATACACAAACACACACACCCGGCCACCTCCTTGCAGCAAAGATGCAGAGACCTACCTCCTAAGAAGGCCGCAAGTTGAGGGCAGTGTCCATGCTGCACCCAGCCTAATGGTCAGCCAGCTCATAGGCTACCCATAAAAAACAATGTAGACTGGGAGGTTGTTACTGTGGAACCTCTGCACAGCAGCCCAGCATCTCCTGAACTTTGGTATGGACAGATCACCTGGTAACTAATCAGAAGTCAGATCACTCTAACAAATGCTGTAGGGCATAATCAGGCGGCAACAGGTCACCGGCTGCTAGGAGAGCTGCTAAGATATTGGGGAACTGAAGCAAATATTTTTTTAAGTTCTCCCAAATCACAAAGAATTTTCTAATAATTGCAAGCACTTCCTTTTCCCCCCAGTAAAGGCTGTTTCTCCTAATAGAAGAATTTGGTGTATAAAGGTGTCGATCTAATCTGAACTATGCTTAGATTTATATTAACCATTTGATTACTAAACATAGATTTTCCATAAACCATGTGAGACAGGCCCTGGATTCAGGCTGCTGCAACTCCTATGGGGCAACGCTAGATTCCGGAATTCACTCTCTAAAAATAAATCCAGGATCAAGTTCTACAGCACTGCCCTGGCCAAAGCCCTGCCCCATACAGGCCTGACTGCACAAACTGAGGAACAGTGCTCAAGGCTGGGGCATTCTCCAGTACACATGGGAGCCTCAAATTATTACAAATGAGGGCTGTTCCTGCCCACTCCCATTATGTCTTGCCTGGTGGGGCCACAGGAAAAAGGAAGACCCTGACAGAAAGCAGATGCCTACAAATGAGACCATCCCAGGAGGTCCCAAGAGCAATGGCCTCCTGAACGTTCAGTGATAAGAGTAACACCCTTGCCCCAATGGCCACAGCGCCTACAGAGAGTCAACAGAACACTTGGCTTCAGGAAAGCCAGGCTTACTATACTCCATCCTGACTTTCAAATGAGTCATCTGAGTTTCTCTTCATATATTTGGTCATTTAATCATTCTGCCTGTATTGCGATGACTTACTTCTAAATTACCCTGAGTTCTGGGCTTGTCTCCTGAGACTCAGAGATGTCTACCTGGTATCCTGCTGGCTGTGTTCACTCACATGTCCCAGGGACACCTCCAACCTGGCTGGCCTGCCATGCTCCCCTGAAGTATCCTCTCACATCCCCAGCCCCTAACAACACCTAGTGTGTAACTGTCAGTCCACTAATGTGTACGGAGCACCTCTGGCTAAGCACTAGGGTTCAGAGATGATGAGACGGAAGGTCCACATTCTAGAGCAGGAGTTATCCAACTTTAACACACGTACGAATCACCAGGAGAGGTTGTTAAAAAGGAGATTCTTAAACATCATTCTCTAAAATACAGATTCAAAAGGACTGAGAAGCTGTATTTCTAACAAGCTCCCAGCTGATGCTGACATGGCTAGTCCACAGGCCAAATCTGAGCCTAAGAGAGTAGGTTTGATGAATGGATGAATCATTAGGGGTTTGATGAATGGATAAATGAATGAACAGAATGAGAGAAAAGACTCAGAAGGAAACCCAGAGCCTCTCTTTCCCTCCTGCCTCCTCGCAGGTCATACAAAAAAACACCCAGTTCCTCCCCTAAGGCCCCTGCCCCACTATTAAAATTCAGCTCACAACTGCCATTCCCACTCAAACTTTCTCCAATTGCCCAGCCACAGAGGTGATGTCACTCAGAATCCTGACATCTTGCAAGCACAGGGCCCTCACATGCCCACACATGGGCACATACACACTGCCTTGCCTGTGAGATATTTTCCCTAGCAGAATACAAGTTGTTCAAAGGTATATCATGTCTACCACAGTGCCTAGCTCCCAGTGAGTACACAGTAAGTGGATTATGAATGGACAGAGGAGGATAAACAAATGAAATTCCTATCCTCTCAAAATTCTAAGTGTTGTTGAACCAAGGAGGGCACTTAAAGGAGCAGGGGCAACAACCAGGAGAGCAGACCAGCCAGGCCCCCAGTGAGAACCCAGGATGGGGTCGCCAATGGCTCCAGGCCATACCCAGGAGTGAGCCGCTGGCAGAGGAAGGGAACAGGGGCTGCAGGACTTCTGGGGAGCCCCAGGCTAGATGAGGGCCTGGCAGGAGACAGGTGCTATGCAGGCTGGCTGGGAGAAGAATGCCTGGGGAACTTGTAAAACTACAGCTTCTGGCTAGGCTGGGGCTGAAACTGGATGTGCACGGCCAGAGGGAAGCTCCATGGTGCTGGGTGATATGGCAACAAATAAGATGTGGAGCTCACAGGTGCAGACAGAAGAGAAGGGCCACAGAGGAGGGACACTTCCTTCTCCACAGAGAGGTAGGGAGAGGTGACTGAAATGCTGGCCTCCCTTCAAGACAGAGGGTGTAGAGTGCTGAAAAGTCCCGTAGGCAGAAGACACAGCATCAACAAACGCACAGTGGTGGGAACTGAACACTCGGGGCACTTGGAAGAACACATGGGCTCTGAGACAAGCTTATGCAATGCTTAAACCCCCAAAACAACCAAACTGGACCAAAGAACTTGTTTTTACTTGTCTGCTAATTCTTAGGTCTAAGCAGTGATATAGACCTACAGGAAAGAGCACTCCAGTGGTGTGAAGGAAGAGATTTCACAGTCTCCCCTTGGTATTTCCTCTCCTGCAGCTGTTTCTCCAACCCCTTCAACCCTCCACCCCCACCCCTTCCTTGAGACTCCACTGGGCTCCTAGTGCTATTAGCTCAGTGGGGGGAATGGCAGGCACAGCAGAGGATAGGAGAGGGCACAAGCTCTGGACTCAGAAGTACCTGGGCTGTAATCCCATCTCCAGCACTTACACTTACTGGGTAACCCCATGCAAGTTACTATAGGGCCTGAGCTTCTACCCCTATAAAATTAGAATGACAAAGATGATACTTTCTCTATAGAGTTATAGTGTGTGAAAATCATTTAGAATTTGCATCAAATGACAATCAACAGGCCAGGGGCAGTGGCTCACACCTGTAATCCTAGCACCTGGGAGGCCAAGCAGGTAGACTGCTTGAGCTCAGAAGTTAGAGACCAGCCTGAGCAAGAGTGAGATGCTAAAAATAGAAAAACTAGCTGGGCATAGTGGCACACGTCTGTAGTCCCAGCTACTTGGGAGACTGAAGCAAGATTACTGAAGCCCAAGAGTTTAAGATTACTGTAAGCTATGATGCCATGGCACTCTACCCAGGGCACAGAGTGAGACTCAAAAAAAAAACAATCAACAGAGAAAAAAGACAATGTATGAAACTGGAGAAAATATGTGCAAATCAACATATCTGATGAGGGGCTAATATCTGAATCTATAAAGAACTCTTACAACTCAACAAAAAAAAATTCTTAATTAAAAAATAGGCAAAAAATTTGAATCAATATTTTCCCAGAAATGATATGCAAATGTCCAATGAGCACGTGAAAAGCTGTTCAGCATCACTTGCCATTAGGGCAATTCAAATCAAAACTCTAACAACATATCATCTGCAGCCAACTAAAAAAAAAAAAAAAAAACCTGAAAAACAAAAACAGAAAGTAATAACAAATGCCAGCCAGAGAAACTAGACACTTGGGCGCACTGCCAGTGAGAATGTAAAGTGGTGCAGCCAAACCATCTTATGGAAAACTTTGTGGCAGTTCCTCAAGAAATTAAAAATAAAATTCCCATGTGCTCACACTTGTAGGTATATGCCCCAAAGAATTAAAATCAGGGTCTCAAAGAGGTATTTATACATTCATAGTCAGAGATGCATTATTCACGAAGGCCAAAAGATAGAGGTAACCCAAGTGTTCATCTCTGAATGAACATATAAAGCATGGCATATATATTCAATGGAATATTATTTTGCCTTCAAAAGAGAAGAAATTCTGACACATGCTACCAAATGATGTACCTTGGGGATATGCCCAAATGAAACAAGCCACTCACATAAGACAGACACTATTTGACCCTACTTCTGTGAGGTGCCTAGTGCAGTCAAAGTCACAGAATCATGAAGTGCAATGGTGGCTGCCAGGGGCAGGGGGGAGGAGGAAATGCAAAGTTATATAATGACTATAGAGTTTCGGTTTTGCATGATGAAAAAGTTCTGGCACTGAATGGTACAACAGTGGGAATGTACTTAATGCCGCTGATGTATGGTGGCATCTACTTAAAAATGGTTAATTTTATGTCGTATTTATAATTTTTTAGAAAGTATCTAGAACTGTAGTTATCAAATTTCAGTAAGCATAAGCATAACACAAGGTGTTTGTTAAATATGCAGATTCTAGTGCTCCTTCCCCAGGGATTCTGATTCAATAAAGTCTGGTTATGAGGCCCTGGAATCTGCATTCTGATAAACACTTCAGGCATATTTAGCCCTCTAATAACTCATTTATTTTTCTTTTCTAAAGGATCAGAGGACGTTCATTTGAAGATTTAGCTGTGCTAATCAGTATCTCTTTTTATAAAAAGTATGTTTATGTATGCAAACATACAGAGAGAGGAAGAAAAGAAGGAAGGAAAAAAGGAAAGAGGGAGGGAAATAAGGAGGGAGGGAGGGAATGAAGGAAGGTCGGGTTGACTCGTGTTGATTTTAGCCACAGATCCAACAAGATAGCCCTCCAGTCCTCAGGGAAATAGGGTACAAAGCTCCTGTGCGTGACCCCTGGGCTCCAGGACCACAGCGCTCTCATATATCTGCCTGGACAAGCTCCAGCTCCACATCTGACCAGAAAACCAAACACATGGGGTGGTGCCTGTGGCTCAAAGGGGTAGGGCACCGGCCCCATATGCCTGAGGTGGCGGGTTCAAACCCAGCCCTGGCCAAAAACTGCAAAAAAAAAGAAAACCAAACACATGCCCACAAGATGTTCCCAACACAGGAGGTAATGTCAAACACACCCTGCCAGGGTTCTGCCTCCCAGGGAGCCAGAGAGAGGAGATCTGACTTGGATGGTGCAGAGAAACTACAATTCTCAAGGGCAGCCCAGTGAGCAGAAGGCCAGGGAGAGCCAGTGGGGCCAGTGAAATGCCATCCAGGGAAGGCGAAGGAGAGGAGAATGGCCTGGGGGTGAGGCACCTGCACACCCCTGCACAACCCAACCACCAAAGGAGGCTCCGTGCACTCAACCGCAGCCAACTAAATACAGTGTTCTCAGCCCAACCACACACAGCCAAGTAGTCATTTGTTATCTTCATCATCATAATAGCACCTTTGACATTTCCCATGCTTGACTCCAATGTCTTGACTCTATCATTACTTTGCAGTGAGGCAAGGATGTCACTCTTTGAGCATAGAGCTCTTGCAACAAACTAAGTCAGAAGGGCCTAGGCCATTTGGATTCTGATCTCCCAGAAACCCATCTGCCACGAAACTAATAGGAGATTAAGCCCTTACCCCTGCACAGGACCTGAGAGGGCATCCAGCAATGTGTTCACATGGTTATGTGCTTTTGTAACACGTGCAAATGCAAGATATTCTTGTATTCTATTCTTTTTTCTTTCGAGACAGAGTTTCACTATGTAATCCTCAGTAGAGTGCTGTGTAGTCATAGCTCACAGCAACCTCCAACTCCTGGGCTTAAGTGATTCTCCTGCCTCAGCCTCCCAAATACCTGGGACTATAGGTGCATGCCACAACACCTGGCTATTTTTTGGTTGTAGTTGTCATTGTTATCTGGCAGGCCCAGGCTGGGTTTGAACCCACCAGCTCCAGTCTATGTGGCTGGCGCTCTAGCCATTGAGCTGTGTGCTGAGCCTTGTATTCTATTCTTATTGCCCCCAATAATAAATTTATAAACATCAGACCCCCCAAATCCAAATCTGCCACTGGAGGCTGAATCCCACTTAAATTTCCTAAAGATCATCATCTCCTGTTATGCCAAATGAAGTCATACACATTAGCTCATTCACCCTTCCTGACCAAATATGGGAGTAGGCTTTATTCTTAAGCCACTTTTACATCAGGGAAATGGGGATTCAGAAAGGTTTGGTGCCTTGCCTAGTGTCACCGGGGGTCTAGGAGGCAGCTTGAGATTCCAACCCAATCCCTAAATTCAAGCTCAGTGTTCTTTCTACTATACCATCACTTTTTAGTTATCCCATTAAGAATGAAATAGTACTCACGAGCAGAAAGGCACTTTAAAAATAAATAAGTTACTCTCCTCAATTATCAGTTAAAAAACCTTTAGTAATAACCAATAACTTGTACTGACCTCTTGCCATGTGGCAGGCACTGAGCTAAAACTTCTCTTGCAATATTTCATTTACTTCTCACCATAATCTTATGTGCAAAATACTGTCAGTTTCACTCTACAAATGAGGAAACTGAGACTCAGAAAAGGTCATTAATTTGTCAAAGAATACACAGTAAAGCAGGAAAGTCAAAACTTCAGCTGAGGTCCTATTTTAACCCTCTTGCACCATGGTGCAACATGGCCAGAAGTGGAGAAAGCCCTGCAGCAGCACCAAGGCAGGGCACAGACCATGCATTCAGCAGCTGCCTTTTGCTGCTATCAGGAGTGTGACCTAAAGGCCAGAAAGAAGGAATGAAAAATGGGGATTAGAGAAGATTATTTTAGTTTCAAATAAACCAGTAATCACCACATCAAGTACTTCACATGGGTCTTAGTGCCCGGGTCTCAGCAGAAGCCTCATCTCTCAGAGGCCCCATTTAAAGATTCTGAGTGGTGGCACAATATTTCAAGGTACCCACACGACTTCCAGCCAGCAAAAGGCATCATCATCTCCTGTAACTAAACTTCCAAGCATGCTGAGTTTTTCGGTTAGTCTAGCTTTCACAGAGCTTATCTTCTAACTTTTCTATGGCTTTTCTGGCGCAGCTGATAAGATTTTCCAGCCCTTTTAAAAGGAGATGAGATCCAGCCAGCTGTCGAGAAATGTACAATGAGATTATATTGAGAAGGAACCACCAGAGACAAAGGCCGTGAAGAGGAGCTGGCCTGTTGTCTGGTTTTGTGGCAGAAATTGGAGTGGGCTCTGGTTCTTGGGTGGGGGCAGGGAGCAGAGGAAGGGCAACAGCCATTTGCCGCTGCCTTTCTGTGGCCTTCCTCTGTGTCTTGTTCAACAGTCACATCTTTAATGGTGAGAAAGGCTGACAATTTAGAATAGTTGTGTGTTGATAACAAAGAGGATAAAGATGCTCCTGAGTCCACCTTCTTCCTCTGTGCCTACCTCTGAGGATCTGATGGCCGTGGTGCCACACCACAGCTTTTGTCCCAGGCTCTGTCCCTTGTGCCTCACTAGTGCTGGAGTCACCGCAGAGTGCTCATCTTCATTCCCCCATCCTTCCCAGATGAGTACTCTGGGGCTCATCTCACCTTGCAGGCAGGTGCCCTAGGCTTTGGGTGTCCTCTCTGCTGTGTCCAGGTCACAAAAATAAACAGCCCAGTTGATGCCTGAGGGTCAGGTGCACTTTAATCTCACCCACGTGACCACTGAGAGCTGGACCCCAGGCCAGTCAAACAACCTGCGCCCAGGTGGCCGCTGCGGCCTCAGCCCAGGTGGGAGCAAAAGGTGGCTTTCGGGAATCCTCACCTGCCCGGCCCTGGGGGCGCTGCGTGCGCCCGGGTCCCCCTGCTCCCTCCCGCCTCCGGTCACAGGGCCGAACGCAGGGACGAAAGGCGCGGCGTGCTCTGGGCTCGGCAGAGGCCGTCCGGGCCTGTCCCCGGGGCGTGCCGGGCACGGAGCCCGCAGGCCTCGGCGCGGCCCAGCTCCTCCCGTCCGCCAGCCCCTCGGCCCGGGGCC